>NC_135568.1:6680578-6703078 GCF_964340395.1 Glandiceps talaboti
AGTGTTCTCTGCGGCTGTACTTCCACGAGCGTAGTAAGTGAAAGTGTAGCAGAAAACACTGCAAGCATTAGTACAAATACCCCCGAGTACCCACACTGGAACTCACCTGGAATAGGGTTCTGTTATTATTACATATGTTTATCTGAAACAACAAATTTCAGAAAAATGACACTATGTGATCACACACTTTTGTGTAGAATGAACGATTACGTCCTCATTTGCATATCATTTGCATATCATTTGCATGCACATATGCAGGTGTACAATAATGTTTTCAGTATTGCATTGTAGAGCAAATACCACTAGTATGTGCACGCACCAGTGCAAGTATAACCACTGGTACATACATGTGTATCAATCAACACAAGTATAGGTGTCACTGTCAGCCAAACAAATGATAGCAGAATCACATTCAACCAGTAACCAATCAAATGACATCACTGTCAATTTAACCAATCAAATGACACCACAGTCACATTGAACCTATCAAAACATGTCAGGGTCATGTGTACTAACCAATCAAATCACACTTGGGGTATATTTCACCAATCACCTCTCATGAGGGTCATATTCAACCAATCAAATCATATCAGGGCCATATTCAACCAATCAAATCTCATCAAAGTCATATTTAACCAATCAAATCCTGTCAGGAACATATTCAACCAATCAAATCACATTGGAGACATATTAAACCAATCAAATCACATTGAAGTCATGTTTAACCACATATATTTTCAGCAGTGTATGCATATAACACTTACAAATAAAGATCTATGGAAAATGAATTTAAAACATTATCACATTATGCAGGGTCCCTGTGATTAGTTTGCTCACAACTTAACTTACCTGAAGTGTTTTGAGGCCCTGGCATCTGAATAGCAGCATTAAGGAAATGGCAAGCATTGTTAACAGAGAGTACATCAATGATGAAACCTTCACACATCGTCTGTAGGTGGCTTATATTCAGGGTACATGCTATTTTCAACATCTCAAATACAGACGACTCCTCAAGTTCAATCTGAAGAAAATAAAAAACAAAAGAACAAACACATACATTAAAAGCCCCAGTATGCTAATATTCAATGCACACACTATACTACACCAAACCTTCGCTTGGAACATTCAAGGTACATGTAGTTCTGCTGTACTGTGTACACTGCAGTGTGTCTGCTAAAAAAAATTGTACACATTTTTGGTACGTTGTCACAAGAAATTTATGTGCATCTGTAAATACATCAAAATGGTTTAGAGAGCAAACTAAGTAAACAGGCTTGATGTCCATATATAAATAATCACAAACAAGGCACGTAAATTGTGAGAAAAAAGTTTCATTTCCAGGCAATAAACACTTCAGCACATACAACAACAAAACTAAAATGAAGAACAAACCTTAGGAGAAATAAAGTTCCACTTACAGCTACCGCAGGGACTATAATTGTAACTCAAACTATTCTTTTTTCAAACAACATTTTGTTAATATTTTTATCTTCAAGGAACTTCATCAAAAAAGGAATTTTCTAATGGACACTTTAATAATCCCTTTTAGTAGTCAGAAGGAAAGGAAAACAGGTATTTATTTTGGAATATTAATTAATAAAACAACTTTAATTTGTTTATCTACTTGAAAAAAACAATGTGAAAAGAGCATACTAAAATCCCTGCTTGCAACTCAAAAAATTGCAAAACATTTATAAAAAATTCAAATTTTTATTATCGTACATACAATAAGAAACTTTTTATACAATTTTTAGTCTTTTGTAATGTATTGAGTTACAAACATAACTTGGTGAGGCTATTTCACATTGGTGTTTTTTTCAAGTAGAATAACTTAGTAGAGTTGTCTTAAGAATTAAAAATCCAAAATAAATACCTATTTCTCATCCACTTTAAATAGGATTCTGACATTTAGATACTAAACTCAATGATTCATCAGTCAAGTTATATTTATATACTGTGCTGACATCACCAATACTTTACGACATAATTTTCAGTCATCAAGGAGCTCACAAATTACAAGAGGGCTCACTTTTTTTTCTGTCAAAACTGTGAAAAATCTCCATCTGATTGCTTTCACTACTGATCCATTTAAATTGTCATCACAGTAAAGAAAGAGAGAGTAATACTCTGTTCACATTGATTCATTAATACTGACTAACGAAATCCTGATTCTCAGCCTTACATTCTCTGAATACAAAATTGGTCTGCTAGTCTCATTAAAACGCCATGATATTAATAAAGTGAGGCAGAAATCACATGAATCACGAGATACAGCTATGACTCAACTAAAATCATTAATTCTATAAAGAGAAAAAATAGCCTCGCAAATTGACACAGTCGATCTTGTTACTCCGAATTTTATAGTTTTTCTGACCCCTACTTCCCTTCTGAATAATGTCAACTTTTTGTTGAATATTTTCATGTTCCTTGGGAATTATTTTGTTCAAATAGAGGGCAGATGTTAATTGAATTAACAAAAAGGAAAATGTTTTTATTATTAATGACTGCATCAACAAAAAGTCTAAACTAATCATTGTTAGTTTCCTTTCTGTAGACACGCGAAGTTGAAGCATCTGTTTCTCTGTTTGAGCTACTAATAAAAAAACTTCCAGTTAAAATTTCCAAATGGATGAGAATTGGGTATTTTAGTTTAGATTTTTCAATTTATAAGCACCTTTACTATGTTTTTCTTGAAATAATGATGTGAAATAACGTATGCCAAGTAATTATTTGTAACTCAATAAATTGCAAAACATTAAAAAAAAAGTGTCAAATGTTTGTTACTGTTCATCCATAATTTACACTTTTTGCAGCTTTTTTGCAATTTATTGAGTTACAAACACATAATTGGTATATGTTGTTTTACATTATTTTTTCAAGTAGAAAACTTAGTAAAGTTATTTTATCAATGAAAAATCCAAAATAAATACCTATTTCTCATCCATTTGGCAACTTTAAAGATAAAAACTGAAGTTGGTTTTTATGAATTATCGAGTTATTAGTGGCAGAGAAAGCTTTCAGCTGTATCTGAAGTTTATACATATTTTGAATGACCAGATAACTCTATATAATTGATGGAGTGAAGGGGGGGGGGCACTTAATTGAGGTGGACGGGTGCTTTAAAGTGGCCTTATGGATGACAAAGGGGTATTTATTTAGGATTTCTAAATACTTGAAAAAACAAAGTGAAACAACATATACTAAATCTTATTTTGTAACTCAAAAAATTGCAAAACATTTCAATTTTTTTTAGAATATTCAGTATTGTATGTACAAAAACAAACTTTTTCTTCACTTTTTTTAGTTTTTCTAGTTTACTGAGTTACAAACATGGATTTGGTCGATGTTGTTTCACACTTTTTTTCAAGTAGGAAAAAGTAGTAAAAAAAATAAATCCAAAATAAGTACCCATTTCATCCATATGGCCACTTTAAGACCATCAACAGATTCAGTCAAATTTTGATTCGAGACATACATGAATTCAGTCTACACTTTCAATAAAGTCTGTCAGTGACGAGGACCACAGCTAACCTCTATCGCGTGTATACTTGTCATATTTCTATGATGATAATTCTATATTTAGCAATTGAGGAAAGTGTCAACAACAGTTTAATACACAGAATATGGTTGGCCAACTGGACAACTTATTTACAACTTACAAATGTACCTGTTTACTTTCCGTTTTCTCTGTCTGCCAAATTTAAGCGTGCCTGACACATCATAAATTGTCATTCCATAAAATGGTTCATGTCCCAAATTATACATCTCTACAGTGTATACTGTACATAGCAGAGTTCCACATGGTGAGTCAACTGCAGCTGCTATGCACAGAGCTTAGTCATACACAAGTTATGTGCTACTGTATAAGTATACAAACAGAAGTTGAGTAGAAAAAAGACATTCCTGCTACTGTATTCAGAGGAGTTTGGCTAAGAATTAACTTAGAAGTTATGTGCTATTGTATATAAATGTCACAGTACAACAAAAACACTGCAGGAGAGCTAGGTTAAAGGGACGCAGACCATATCTTAACATTTTTCTGGGCTATTTTGTTTCCTATAAAGAACCGGTTTAATACTTGAAAGATATTCAAAGTGCAGCGGTCATGTGCTACGCATCTGCCATTGCGCAGATGTTTTGGAGTACTTACAAACAAGTGTTTGACACTAAACTTCAAGTGTTGTAGGTTTTTTTCAAGCACTGTGTGTACTCCCACGACATATCTTGGTTTGATCTGTTCTCTTGTACAAAGTTGTTTCTCGTTCTCTCCCACATTGCTCAGTAAAGCCATAGTTGTCCAAGTCACTTGTGCACGTCAGAGGCATCTCCCACAATGCAATGCTTACTAAACATGAATGGACAAATCAGTAACACAGAAGAGATCAAATCAAGATATATCATGGGACTACACATTAATGTTTGAAAAACAATGAAATTTAAAATTTTACCGTCAAACTTTTGTTTATAAGCGTCCCAAAACATATGCGCAGCAGGAGATTATGCTACACGACCACTAAACTTTGATCATTGCTATAACAAGAAGATCTATAGTATCACATGTAGGTAATTTCTGGGGTTACAGAAAAATTGTCGCCAGGGTTCGAAATAAGGTTGTTTCACTTGTCCCAGACAAGTGACTTGAAGCCTTGGGCAAGTGATTTCAGAAAGTACTTGTCCCAATGGACAGGTAGAATTTCTCAGGGTTATTTGATTTTAAAACTTCTGATTGCATATCATGATATAAGTAAAACATTTCTGTACTTGCAGAAACTTCCGACGTGATATTTTAACATATGTATATGAATAATGAGTCTGCTCATACAGTTTACACTTTGACAAAATCCCAAGGTCAAAGTGAAACTCAAACTGAAAGCAACAATATGGCAACTCGCATCACATGACAAGACAGATCAAAATGGGACAATGTATAAATTTAAATTTACCAAAATATTCATTTTGTGGAAAAGTACTTTCTAATTCAGATGGGTACTTTTCGTTTTCTACTTATCCAAAGGACTAGTTAATTTTTATTCATTCTTTCAAGCCCTAGTTGTTGACTTGAGGATCATCAAGAAACTGCACACGTGTAAACGACCTATCACGACGACTACATGGTGATTTAATACTCACAACAAAACACAAAGTGATGAATATGATAACGATGGTAGCAGATGAGTTATGTACAACCAATGACAGACAAGCAGTAACAAGCAGAACTTGTTACAAACAGAGAAAGTAAACATGTGAATTGGATTAATAACACTTGGCTCAGCATATTGGAACTACACAGACTTGTTGTACTACATTTCCTGATTTGATATGAACAGTTTTATGCCCTCTTTATGTGTACATGAAATGTCATGGGAACTGGAAATTTGTTTGTGAACGTGAACTATTATGTAAAGAGGCCATACAGCTGTTCTTATCAAATGATTGAATGTAATACAAATCTCTGTATTTCCAAAATGTCAATTGTTATGAATTTCATTAAAGTTGTCTATTTTTGCTGTTTGTCAGAAGTTCACTTGTTCCTGCTTGCATGTCGCTGGTTGTATTTCACTGTTTTCAATTTTTATCTGATGAAAGATGTCACCACAATGTGGAGTGTGACTTCACAGTTGAGTCTTTGTAACTAGACAATCCCTGTCATGATTTAGTTAACAATTCACATTGTGGGTTTTTTTTTTGGCATGTACTAATTCTCAGGTGACATGGATAAAAGTGTTTGAAACAGAGAGTTAATTTTGATTGACAGCCCATCAAAGTGTCCCATCTGTTCCGTGGTAAAAACCCAAGACAATACCAGTAATGAGAATAAAAATTTCATCTCCAAGTCTCCAATTGTTCCCATTTGCGGTCTTCCAAATCACGTCTGTCATTTTGACTGACATCTACTTTCTATTGTGTCTTAATTTGCATAAATGATTGACAGTCCCCAGGCACGCTATGATGTTAGATTTCACACTAGTGATTGACGGCATGACTTGATACATTTCAGTGCCCCTGCTATTACCGCTCTTGACACACACTCGCAAAAAAAGCTTCATTGTTACACCTCACCCTGTCAAGTGACACATTTCTGATATGCAACCCTTACTCTGTTAATAAAAAAAACTTTCACTCTCGTCATGCGATCTTTTCTTTTCAGATCAATTTTCATTTCGTTTGCACTGCATAAAAGCTTTACGTAATGACTGACGTACATTTTATGTAATCTATATCTCGTCTGTCTTTTTTGCCTGTCGCTGCCACTTTTTTGTGTTATCAGGACAGGTGCTATGAAACCCAAGCTCAACACAATAACATCCAATTTTCACAGCCGAGTGGCAAAGCAAGCAAATGGACATTTAGACAAAGAACAGTCTACCAGAACATGTGAAACATTACTCACAGGTAATATAAGCCTTAGCTAACGTTATCAGTACACTCAATATAAGATCTAATTTCATTGCTATTTTCACACATTCCTGTAAAACGAGCTGATAATATTTACAGCATATTTGTCATATAAGTTGCATTAAGTATCAAACAATAACCAAACTAGAACTATATTTACACAGTTACAAAATGTAAACATAATACATGTCATATGATATATCAAAACGCTGGCGATATTTTTCTCTGTGATTCTGATAGCATAAGTTTCATAATAATGAACTTTTTAAACAATTTCCAGTTTATTTACGTCTAATAAAATCACAGATAGACTGTTATTTTTCCTTTCAATTGGATAGTCTACATTGCTGTGAACTTTTCACACTAGAATAAGAAGTGTAAAAAAACAGAGAGACTTTTTTCAATATTTATTGTGTCATTCTCCTGTTTATTAACTAACAAAAACACAGGCTGTTATTTTTTTTCTCTTTTGATTGGATGATCTACACTTCTGTGAATTTTTTGTACAATAGTTTCAAGAAGTGTTAAAAGAGACAGACTTTTCTTCCCTTTCTATTGGTTGTTCTCTATCTCTGTGAACTTTTCATACAATAATTATGGAAATATTAATAAACAGAGACAGAATATTATTTAATCTTTTCTTTCGATGGGTGGAACTAGAACTTATAAACTTTTGGTATAATAGTTAAAGAAGTGTTCACAATAATCCATCTGTGTATATTTCAAAACAATATTTAGGAGTGTAGCAAAAATTCATTCATGCATTCATGTTTTTTCTATTGGTAGATATAGAACTCTATCAACTTTTCAAATAACAATTAGTGAACCAGACTTTGTACTTTCTTGGTACAGAAAAAAGACAATTTGGTGAATCTAAAGTTGGTAGATTTAGAACTCTGTGAACTTTCAAAACAATAGCGGCAAAAGTTACGAAAAGAGAGACAGGCTGCTTTAAAATTCTCTCTATTGGCAAATTTATAACTCTGTGAGCTTTCTAAACACTAAGCTAGGGAGTCAGATTGTTCTTACTTTCTGTCTATATATTGTTGGATCTAGAACTCTGAACTTTAGTTACAGAGCTAGACAGTCCTTAATTTCTCTGTTCTCATACTAGGAACTCTGTGAACTTTCTGAACAATATAGTCAGGGAGGTTGAGTAAAGATAGAGACAGATCGTTTTGACTTCCTCTCTATTGATGAATCTAAAAGTCTGTAAACTTTCCGAACAATGCACAGTATTACATGCATTAAACTCCTTCATTCTTATGACTGCAGTTCCATTCAAAATATATAATTCCTAATCCATGAATTGATTAACAAAATAAATATAAATCATACAGCGACAGAAACGTCTTTTCTTCGTCTCCATCTCTAGATCTAAAATCTCCAAACTTTGTAAACAACACACAATGTATAACATGATGTTGCTATAGCAACTAGAGTTCCATCAAATATAAAAAATATGAAAATATTTGTCAAATCAATAAACAATCTTATTTACTTTCTTTTTATTGGCACATCTAGATAATTGGCAATAAATGTACAACATGTACAGACAGACAGACAGACAGACAGTTTCTTCTTTTTCTCAATCATTACATATAAACCTCTGTGAACTTTATACACAACATGGTCTGTTGGTAAATTTTCAAATAACTTTTGTTTTACCATATATTTTGTTCTCATTGAGTTAAAAACATATATTTGACATCAATTACCATGGTAACATGATACAATAAAAGTTTGACATACATGTACATGACACACACACAGAGACAGACCATTTCTAGATCATTACATCTAGGTCTCTGTGAACTTTCCAAACTAGATACACTCTAAAGAACTTTCGCGCATAACTCTAGTCGCCATATTTTTCATTCTCACGAAGCTCCATCGAGTCTAAAAATATGAACATACTTGACAAATTAATTTGCACGATACTATACATGTATGACGTACACAATACAGAGACTGTAGTTTCTTTTCTTTTTTCTCTGTCATAAAACTAGATCATTGTGAATCTTGCAAACAATGAACCCTTGCGTCTACATTTCATTCTCATAGAGTTCCATCAAGTTTTAAAATATGGACATACTTGGCACGTTAATTCACATGATACAATATATGTATGATATTCACAACACAGAGCCTGAATTTCTTCTTTTTCTCCATAAATAAAATTAGATCCTTGAAAACTTTTAAACAACACACTCTTGTGTTTATATTTCATTCTCAAGGAGTTTCATCAAGTCTAAAATATATGAGTCATATATAGTTGACACACCAATTGACATTATCCAATATATGTATGACAGTATGATGTACATGACACAGAGACTGAGGTTCTTCTTTTCCTGTCGTACATCGAGATCATTGTAACTTTGAAAACAATACACTCGTGTTTCTATTTCATTCTCATAGAGTTGCACGGAGATGAAAAATAATAATAATAATAATCTTTTATTCATCAAAATAAATTCGGAAATTTGTTGAACGGTCGCTACAAGAGCAGTGCCCTAGTGTTGAAGAAGTAGGAGGAAACCGGAGGATCGAAAATCTGCGTTGTTTGGCAGCGTCAAACTGAGCATCACCCTTCTTACTTACAGACCTGGTTAAATGTTAATCAAACCCAGCCAAAATGTGGTGGGATCAAACCCAAGCTATAGAGGTAAGAGGCATATTAGCTAACTGCTCGGCCACCGACAACCCAACCAAAAAATATACTTGACAAATTAATTATCTGCGAAAGCGTTTCAGCTTTTTCTGTCATAAATATAGATCATTGTGAACTTAGTAAACATGTATTACAGTGTATTTTATTCTTACTAAAAATGTGACAAATCCAAAGAATCTACAAACAGACTACATAATCATGTTAGAAATAGATTATTAGTTCTATCTGTCTTACTTCAGACCTGTATTTATACATACCTACATTACAGAAATAACTACACAGGAATACAATATGTGATGTCTCAACAGGAGTTGAATAGTTAGTATCATCTCAGTGGATGCTGTTCTAGAAAGCTATGAAGATTTCTTAGTTTTACCATATACCAGTCAAAATCTGTCAACAATTGTTTTTATTGGAAAGTTTTCATAAAAATCCTTAGGAGTAAACATTGAAATTTAAATAGTAAAGATGTCTTACAAAATACAAGTTCAATGTACATGTATTCAAAATAGTATGCCCTCTAATGATAGCCAAATTTTGTTGTTGTGAGTCAAAATGATAAAAACTGGGATTTCTTGTGAGTTAATACCACGTAGTAAGAGATAGGGAAGACCAAATTTTGGTGTGTCACTAGAAATTGTGTCAGTGGCACGTCAAATTGGCTTAGAGGGCACACTCACCACATAGTAAGAGATAGGGGAACACCAAATTTTGGTGTGTCACTAGAAATTGTGTGCGTCAGTGGCACATCAAGTTGGCTTAGAGGGTACACTGAGTCAAAACAATCACTAGTACACTGTATCAAATTTTTTTAACGAAAATACTGTCCAACTTTTTTTTACTTTTTTCTCATATGCTAGTCATCTCATGTTTCTCTGTGTCCCATAGATGGTTTCATGTTGTTGTGAATTTTGAAAAACTTTGAACAATTACTGGAAATGTTGAAATCCTTGCCTACCACTTAGTGTCGAAGAGCGTAGCCTGAACAATTGATAGCGTGTGCATAGGGTATGAAAAATAAATAGAAATGAAAATGAATATCACTTTCTGCTCAAATGTCCTGATTACAATCCTGTTTTTCACAACTTGAAGTGTTTTGTGTACAAATAAATACCCCTGGTAGAATCCTCAAGGATTAAGAGTCAGTCATATGCCACAAGAAATGTATGTTCAATCAAACCTTCACAAATTTCACTTTTTGTTTCACTCATGATGTCCTGGGCAATCTGTGTAAATTAGATTTCAATGCTTTCAAGACCGTAATGAAATAAAATATTTTGACATTTTGTTTCTTATCTATAAGATATGAAACACCAATCTGTTTACTGATCTTGTACATTTTAGGTCTTATTATTTTTCAGTTATGGTTTTGTAAACTTTTTGCACATGGGCCAGAAGTACTGGAATGCAATAAAAACATTAATAATAATAATAATAATATTTATTTCTTTTATAGAGCATTACATAATCAAAGAAAATCTCAATGCGCTTCACACAAACACTATATAAAAAAAATCAAATATAAAAAAAAAAACATTACATTTGTAAAAATTACTAATACGTGCACATTCATTTAAAATTATTCATATCAATCCTTGTAATTAGCTGAATTTCCCATTTTAAATTTAATACTAGCTGTTGACTATAGTGTGCACATTGGCCTGATGTCCATGTGTGAACAGACGGATGTAGCTACAATTTTACAAATAGGTGGTAAAATATGAAAAGTTGGCAGTAATATCTAGGAACACGACTCTCATAAATATGCCATTGATGGACATATACTGATTGAAACAAGGAATTTTAAAACAAAGTCCTGCAAAAGTAGCCGGGAAAACATTGCCAAGTAGCTACTTGTTTTTGCTGGCTACCAACCTTTATCTGTACCCCTGATTAAAATAACAGAATAAAAGAGAAACTTAATTATTATTTAAGTGTTTGTCAATAAATCGTAACTTTTGGGAAAGTAATATGTTTGATTACTCTGCAGTTATAGACTTTATAATCTGCCAATCATGCTATGTCACTCACACCATCTAAAAGAACAATGTTTATGTTCTCAATGTGAAGTAGATCTGAGGTCAATAGAAATGAGAAGATTGTCAATTGACCATTTCTCTAACTGTTAGTGACCTTGTCACCTTGTAAACTATGACTGGTGATAAGGTTAAAATATCAAAGTATTGCAGTCGGAATGTTGGCTATAACTGACATGTATTGTATAAACATGTCTATGAAAGACACAGTTCCCTCAAATACTTAAAATCTATGTGACTGACATCGACGTACACCATAGCCTCTTTAATGGCACCTGCACCGCCCAAGACACACCGTCAAGAGGTGATATTTCGCAGTGTCGCGGAAGTAATATCAGCTCTGGTTTGTGAGAATGTGTGAATAATACTGACACGATTTAAAAGAAATTGGTGGCAACAAATAAACACGAGTACAGTACTACTTAGTACTAAGTGTCTGTGATATGCCTGAAATGGCTGGATGGATTTTGATAACTGACGCTGAAGGTCAAGGTCAAAAGTCAACGTCTGAAAAGAAACCTTGTACCTCATGGGGTTAGACACTTGATTGGAGTCACCATGTGTTACAGTAAATGTTGATTTTTGACTACAAATATGGTCACCATTTGGTCAAATTTGCATACATCGTAAAACAAAGTGACATGCATATGTCCCATATGATATGTCACCATTGCACCAGGTTTGATTGTAATTTGATACTGCATGTCAGAGAAACAATGTATTACAGATGCAGATGATCCAATATGAGGGCACCCACAACCCAATAGAGCTGTACCCATGATCCAATATGAGGGCACCCACAACCCAATATAGCTCTACCCATGATACAATAGGACAGCACCCACAACCCAATATAGCTCTACCCATGATCCAATATGAGGGCACCTACAACCCAATAGGGCTGTATCCATGACCCAATAGGACAGCACCCACAACCCAATATAGCTGTACCCATGATCCAATATGACAGCACCCACAACCCAATATAGCTGTACCCATGATACAATATGAGGGCACCCACAACCCAATATAGCTGTACCCATGATTCAATATGACAGCGTCCATTACCTAATGTGGCAACACTCATGCATGAAATATAGCAGCACCTATGGAGGGTCACAGAATTGAATTAGAACACATCATATATGTAGGTCATGAACATGTATAGTCATTAGTTAAGCTGCTTACAAACTACTTTGATACCGATGAGAAAACCTTGCAAATATTGTTAGCTGATATAGGTCAGAAGCAATAACTGTCTCCAATTCTATATTGTAGCATAACATGGCAAACTTTTGTATAGTTGTCTACACGTTTCAAAAATTGTGGCAAAATGCCGTAGGGGAATTTTATTCAGGTAGATCTTACATGATATATGTATTAATACCACCCTTCATGAAAGCAGTGATGCATGTTAATGTGCTATTCAATTGAAACATCCACAGATAAGGTTTTTTTGGATCATATGGTATCCAGCGATAAGCACCTTTATAAACCGGTACCATACAGTTTTTCACTTCATGTCCTATCATTCTAAAACATAAATCTCTCCATATGATCTAATGTCACAATACAGACAGTAGAATTTTTTTTTTCAATTTTTTTGCTTTTTTCGCTACTTGAAAATAGCTGTCAATGGATGGATAATGCCATTTCATCGTTGGTATTCCTATTAAATCTTCACCGTATCAAACATATTTACTCAAAAAGCTTTCAATCACATAAATTATTACATATATACCAGTGATTATTTGCAACGGTGCGCATCATGCATACTAGTGGTATTTGCATTGCAGCGCAATACCAAAAACATTACTGCATACTAGTGGTATTTGCATTGCAGTGCGATACCAAAACATTACTGCATACTAGTGGTATTTGCATTGCAGCTAAATACCGAAAACATTACTGCATACTAGTGGTATATGCATTGTAGCGTAATACTGAAAATATTACTGCATACTAGTGGTATTTGCATTGCAGCGTAATACCGAAAACATTACTGCATACTAGTGGTATTTGCATTGCAGTGCAATACCAAAAAACATTACACATACCTGGATGCAAATAATGGAACGATCGTTCATTGTAAATGAAAGAGTGTGATCGCACAGTATCGTTTTTATTCAAATTTATTGTTTCAGATATTAATTTAACATATTTAATAATAACAGACTATGTAATAATAACATGCCGCTAGTTCCAGTATGGGTACTCACAAGCATTTTCACTCTTGCTTTCAGTGCTACGCTTGTGAAAGTACTGTCACAGAAAGCTACGCTTGTGAAAGTACTGTCACAGAGAACATTACATGCACTCTTGCAAAAAAACGTGTGTGTACTTGGGCATCATGTGGTTCTGTCATATTTTGGTATAATCACCTACCAGTTGTGGTGGAAAAGATTCACGGCAAGTTCAACAATGACATAATTCCTGAGTGTATTATCTTTTTTACCTAATTCAGGGACCCCCATTTTTATTGCATATTTGTTCAGTGTATATATTCAATTTTTTAGATGAGTGCCAGAGTATAGATAAAAAAACGAGGGTAGAACTATAACTATAGAACCACCTTAAACCAGAATTTCTCATTATACTATTCTTCAATGTATAGTTCTACAATTTATACAATTTGTGATCTTTATCCGCTTCATTTCTCTTAACAAAACAGATTTTCTCATAAATATTTCTTTGGTTTAAAATAAATATATGCAATGCATTTTGCCCAGTTTTCTGCCCTCTCAAATACAGTTCTTCAATTTTATATTGTCATTTTTTTATTTTTTCAGAATTTTTATCTGAAAATCTTGTATACATTTCGTCATTTGTAGATCTCTGCAATTCCGAACTGATGATTGTTCAAAATGAAAGCCCAAACTAACATCCACTGTAAACGTGAGATGATGAATTACTTCACAGTCCTAAATTAGACCTTAAAGAAACTGACAGACTCTTCAATATACGACACTCTAGCACTGCATTAGCGTAAATAGAAACATACTCTGAATGCGACACGAAAAATGCATTTTAACATTTTCATCCATTTCTCAGAGGTTAAGAGACGAAGAAAGGAGGTGTCAATGTAGTGTACTATGGTGTCGTCGCGGGTTACCAAATGGAAATTCTCAGTAGGCTGAAAAACATGATGAAATTTCCATGACAAAGGCACAGTCAATTTACCAATAATTGTCTCTATCTCTTATACTGTATTAACCTATTTAAGTACCAATTCTTACTGTCAGTTGTACAAACCCTGGAAATTCCAATTCCTCTGCCAAAGATGTCATTAATTTGTGCTCACAGCTGGGGTAAAAATGTCTCGCTTGCTTTTCACATCCTACAAATTACACAATCTTGAGTTGGGAAAGTAGTCTCCTGGCTGAGACCACACCATTTTATTTGGTTTATAGCTAGAAAATGTATCACTTACTGGGAAACGTTTCGCTTACTTTTCTCTTCCTGCAGATTAAGTTGGGAAAGCAGTCTCCTGGCTGAGACCACACCATTTTTATTTAGTTTACAGCTAGAAAATGTATCGCTTACTGGGAAACATTTCACTTACTTTTCTCTTGCTACAAATTAAGTTGGGAAAGCAGTCTCCTGGCTGAGACCACACCATTTTATTTGGTTTACAGCTAGCAAATGTATCGCTTACTGGGAAACATTTCACTTACTTTTCTCTTGCTACAAATTAAGTTGGGAAAGCAGTCTCCTGGCTGAGACCACACCATTTTATTTGGTTTACAGCTAGCAAATGTATCGCTTACTGGGAAACATTTCACTTACTTTTCTCTTGCTACAAATTAAGTTGCGGAAGCAGTCTCCTGGCTGAGACCACACCATTTTATTTGGTTTACAGCTAGAAAATGTATCTCTTACTGGGAAATGTTTCGCTTACTTTTCTCCTCCTACAAATTACACAATCTTAAGTTGGGAAAACAGTCTCCTGCCTGAGACTAGTGTTTCATATCCCTCATAGCTAGAAAATTTCTTGCTTACACCTCACGTCTTACAAATTACACTTGAGTTGGAAATACAGTCTTCACTGACTGGTTGAGATTACATTTTGATTTTTACAATTTGTCATAGCTAGAAGATTTCTAGCTTACAATACTATTCCTACAAATTACACAACCTTGAGGTGGAAAAGCAGTCCCCAGTTTTAGACCACAATGTTTTATTTGCTTCATAGCTAGAAATGTCCCTTTTTATTTTCCACTTCTTACAAATTACGCAATCTCGAGTTACAAAAGCAACTGTCTGAGAACCTCTACTTTTATTTGGCTTATAGCTCATAGCTAGGGGTACTTATATTATGCGGTACAAACTTATACAGAATGAATGAATGACGATGGTTAGACACAGTCTACTCTCTTGAAGCAGTCAGCGAGAAAATACAATCTGACTAGCAAAATGGGCCACATGATTGGCTATTTGCTTAGATTCCAATCCAAATCCACTTTATAGGGTTCTGATTTACAGGGATGTGCGAAAGGAATTAGATATTAGAGAGAGATTTTCTCCAAATGATTGGTGGCCCTCTACAGTTGCATGCACAATAAATATACTGAAAAGGCTCTTCAGGAAATATTACAAAATGTATGAAACATCAATCTGTTGGGTCAAACTTTGTCAAATTCTTTACAGAAGTCTACAAACTACTTCAAATTTGCTACTAAATTTATTATATGAATGGTATTAGGGGCAACATCAAAAGTTCAATATAATATATCTAACTTAATTGCTTAAGTTAGGTCCCAGACCCCCCCCCCCCCCCATCTAACTTAACTGACCTAAAATTGAAAATCGTTTCAGACTCCTACTGTATACTTCCACTTTCAAACAACGTACCAATATAATACTGAATTATAAATAAAATAGAAAACCATTTTAACTCAGAAAAATACTTTTATTGAAAACCAACAGAGCACAACAACACTGAATTTACACGTCAAGTCACATTGATTACTAATACTGGTATGTCTGGTTTCACTTTCTTTTTTGAAATGGGAGACATTTCGTGACTGGGTGTAGGCTCATCAGCAACACTTTGATCGGATGATTTTTGTTTACCTGAAAAATACCGGGCCGGATCGCCTTTGTTAACTAGTTCGACTAAATTGATTGTACAGATAGATTTGATTCATACAACTTGACAAGATGTTTTGCAAACAGCAGGATACCACTTCCCATTTAAGGCCATTCCAAAGATTAGATCGGATGAAGTAACCATTTTCACTGGAGTAAAGAACTATATGTAATGTAGTAACATTGCAATTCAAACTGTAAAACATTTAACTGTCTCTGCAAAACATAGTTTCAACTAGAAATTGTATTTACCAGCTCTCATGCTTTTTAGCCTTCAAGTTGTTTCTGTCGAGTCGTGATATTCGTATATATTCGCACGTTTCCGTTGATTTTGACTGTGACATCGCACCACGACAGTGATGAACACGTTGACGCGGCGGCCACGGCTTTCACATGCATGTTCCAACTACCATCTACAAACATCTATAAATCTATTTGAAATTGCTAAACTATTGCTGAATAATTATTTCAGGCGATCGAACTTTTGATTTTCACGAAGGATTGAATCAACATCAGTCGAACGATCAACTTGTTGCGAGTGTAGAAATAAACATTCGTAATACCACGCTATCTGCGACAATTTAGTCCAAGTTGAGAGGTCACATCAAACATGACATCTCATCGGTAATTTCCGGATTTACATTCGTATTAGTTTCACGTTATAACTTATGGCCTAACTTTAATAGAACCTTCGCGTAGGTGGATTTTTGGCAACGTCCTCTCCACATAGTCTATTGAAATCAATTATCGTGAAGGTCCTTTAAAATTTACCACTACGATTGAACGATCGGCTCTGATCACGTACCCACTGTGACTTTGTTAACTTTCAAACATATTTTTTAACGTATTTCAAAATAGATTGTTTCGACTCGACCTCCGAGTCCTGGGACATGAACTCGGCTAATGACCGTCGGTCATTTTTGCATGCCACAACTTCGTTGCGCTTTCCTGTACACCGGCCCGGGATTTGCCCTGTTGTTTTTGATATTTAACTCCCAAATCTTGTTTGTTAGTTTCTGAAAGTCGTTCGAAGGGCATTTATAAATTGTGTGAGGAGAACATATATGGACCAGAAAATTGTACGAACCCTTCGCGAATTCGTGTCTCGACGACGCCAACTGATGAAATGTGCGTACGCACACTCTGGATACCCACCTCGTTCCCAAATACCTATTTTGCAGCAAATTTGAAAGCTGAACCGCGTACCGCTGATAAATCGGACCGACTGTACGCAGTGTTTTAGGTAAAAGCAGCCTTGAAATCGTACTAAATTTGCCAAGTATGGCGTTAAATCGTTTTTGACGGTTGAGAAATTATTTTGGCCAAAACCCCCCCACCCCCAAACTAAAGCAATTAAGTTTTTTTGTAAACATCGATCTTTTGACGTCGCCCCTTAGGCAGGAAAAAAAATAATTGTATGTTTCTGATAAGGACTAACAAAACAAAGCTGAATTTTTGAATAGGTGGATTTTTTATTTTTTATTTATATATTTTTTTTCATATGTAAGTGTCTAGTTCAGGTAGTTATGTTTTCCGTTGGTTTCCATATGGTCTCTGTGTTAACGGTTGCTTCCCATCAGATGTACAGCCATTATTTACAGATTTGAAGAACAGTTTTATATTGCGGTGATGTCAGTTTCCGCATCCACTATTTCTTGTGAGACTTCACTATTTTCGTGGTTTTACTTTTTTTCGAATATGTAAAAAAAAGTTTAGGCTCACCATGAAAAACTAGGTTGTTAGGTAACGGAAAAAAAAAAATTTCTAGGCCTAACATGGCCTCAGAAAATAGGACAGGTAGGTCAGGATTTTATTTTATTTCATCTTCTTTTTTGATTGAAATATTGCTTCCTTCCAAAACCAAATGAAATGTCGCTCTAAATACCATGGACAGCTTTGAATCTGCAAGTTGCCAGTCTAGCCAACACATACACACACACACACACACACACAGACACAGACAGACAGACAGACAGACACAGACAGACACAGACTCAGACACAGACACAGACAGACACACATACACACACAGACACACGCACCCACACAGACACAGGCAGACACACCGACACACAGACACAGATACATACAGACAGACAGACAGACAGACAGACAGACAGACAGACAGACAGACACACACACACACACACACACACACACACACACACACACAATTCATCATCCTTTACAGTCCATCTGAGTTCACTTGTGATAAAAGGCTTTACATTAAACTCACCTTGCCAGTATAGATGTAGTGCAAGATGTCTGTAAATAAAACTGGATTGATATAAGGTAACGTTATGGTTGTCATCTTTCTCTTCATCTCACAACCTTCCATTAGGTCATTCCTCAAATACTGATAACTTTGGCATCTCACTGATAACACCAACTTGTGTGCATACAGGGGAATCTATAAGTAAAGAAAACAGAGAGAATGAGAAAAAGAGAATCTATATGTAAGAACACAGAATATCTGAACATAAAATCTCACGACTTATACGTGTACAGGGAATTGAAAAAGTAAAAGAAAAGACACAGAGAAAAAAGAGTGCATGTTGGGAACCTAAAAGTAAAGAAAATCACAGCATGAATATCTATATGTAAGAACACAGAACATCTAAACCTAAAATCTAACGATTTGTATGTATACAGGGAATTGAAAAAGTAAAAGAAAACACAGGATGAGAGAAAAAGAGTATCTGGTTACAAAATATCTGATGGGCTTGTCGTCAAAAAATTGTCTGCATATAGTTAACAGGATCTAAAGGAAAGAGAAAACACAGAAAGAGGAAAAGAATATCAAAGTGTACATACATTTGAACTTAAAATCACAACTAATATGCATACTGGAGAATCTAAAAAGCAAAGGAAAACACAGGATGGGAAAGGAGTGTCTCAGTTCAGTGTATAGAATTAGAACATCTAAACCCACAACCTCACATCTTGTGTACATACAAGGGGATTTGAAAGTAAAGGAAAACACAACACGAAAAAAGAGTATCTAGTTACAACATATCTGATGGGCATGTCATCACAAAATTGTAGGATCTAAAAGTAAATGAAAACACAATGAGAAAAAGAATATCTAAGAGTACAAAATATCTAAGCTTGACATCACAAAACCTGTGTGCATAGGAGAGAATCTAAAAGTAAAGTTAAATACAGAAATGGGTTCAAAAGTATCTAAGCGAACAACTATAGATCAGGCATTGCAAACATTGTGTACGTTTGGATTTAAAATATATAAAATACTGACTCAGGAAAACTTATCTGATATGCCTGGTATGACATTACAAAACTTGTATACATGATGTATGAAATCTATCTAAGGTAGAGTTTTAAGGATAACACAGAACAAGATTAAAAGGGCACTCAATGAAGCAAATGGCTCCATCATCACTGAGCAGTTCACCTAGTTTAATAGCCAGATACTATACTCTAAACAAAAATCAAAGAAAGGTGCCCTCACAGGTTGGCTGCTCCTGTTTTGATAGAGGAGGGGTGAGGAAGTTCCAATTTTAAATAAAGGAATGATTTCCACTTTCTCACTTAGAGAAGAATACAGGTTGAAGTCCAATTTTTTTCAAAGTCAAAATATAGTTACTAAAAAATATACTAAAAAAAAATTTAGGGTAAAATTTCAGTCAACACAATATCACAGAGACATTTAAAAATGCCAAAAAGGTTCGCTGCAGTTGATACATAATTCACAATGTTTCAGTTGTTTCAATCTTAAAAATGATTTTGAAATGATGGAAAAGTAAACATACAAGCCATAACATTTCAGACAGTACATCTTTAAAGTGAGACTCTAAGATAATCCCTTTTTTAAGTTGTTATGTGGATCACAAAGGGGTGTTTATTTTTGGATTTTTTACTTATCAACCAACTTATCATGTCTTTCTTACTTGAAACTAAATGTGAAACAGCATCAATAAAGTCCTTGTTTGGTGTAATTCACTAAACTGCAAAAGTTTATTTCAAAAAGCGTGTCAAAATGTTAAACACTTTTTCTTTTTTTTTCTTTTTTTTTTTACAATTATTGAGTTATAAACAAGAGCTTCGTATATGTTATTTCACATCCTTTTTAAGAGAAAAATACAGTAAAATTATTTTGTAAATTAAAAATCCAAAATAAATAGTCAATTTTCATCCATATGGTTACTTTAAAAGCAGTCATTTGATTCTCTATGTAAAGCCTATATACATACACTTGACACAATTAAGAAGGACTTGTAAGAAAATGACATGAGATCAGATAACACAAGTTAAGGTACACCTGGCCGCAATTATCTGGCATCGAAATATTTCAATGTACTACATGCTGTGTGTGTACTACTATATTTCAGATATCTTTTAATTAAATGTTATTCCCGAATATTTCTCTTCGTTCAGCCAAGGAAAATATGAGTGAGCTAAGGGGCCTTTGTCACTCGACTCGTCCAGCAACTCGTAGTGACAACCCTTAGGTCACGAGTATTTTCCGGCTGAATAAAGAATATTATTGTCACATAACCTAATTATACCAGCACCAGTAATATCAAAGAAAACTTGGGGAAAATAACGACAATTTTGAACATTTTGACTCATATTTCGAACACAGCAGAACCAGTGACGTAGACACATGATGTAGAGCGACTAGAATATATATTTCATACTTTTTGTTGAACCTGGCTTGTGCATGGTATAATGAGTAAAGTAATCCTTGTATATATTTGTCTTCTCCTATTACCTGTGGCAAATCGATTTCAAAGAAATTGGCAACCAAGGAAAAGTGTCCAGGATAGGTAAGAAATGGTGGGATTTTGATAACTGACCCTGGAGGTCACAGTGAAAGGTCTTAAAAGAAAGCTTGCACCTGCAGATAAGAGGGGAATAGACATTTGAATGGAGTCTCTTATGTTTTACAGTTTTTTGAGGTTTTACCTTAAATGTTGATTTTTACAAATGTGCCTTCCATTCATTCAAATTTACATATGTTATGAAACAAGTGACGTGCACATGTCCCATATGACGTGTCACATTTGTATCAGGTTTAAAAGAAATCGAATATTGCATGTCTGAGAAATGACATATTATGCATGCACACATGCACGGACAGACAGACTGACGGAGGCCATTGTAATAGTAACAGTTCCAACCTCGGGGGAGTAAAAATAACATTTAGGGTGTATTTTAGGATATAGAATACCAAGTCAATACTGTAAATGTATTTATTTGGGCACATGAGAAATTTGGTGGGATAGCAATTTTAATAGGATGTATCAGGCACACTTTAGTTTGGCAGACCATGACAGAGCACGGGTAAAATAGGCACTCTTTGTCAATAATCTATACGGTCAACCCGCCATATTCAGTACAATGACACCTTTCACATCACAACAACTGAATACAGAAATATGACAACATGTTAGTGAGACAAATTTCTGCGGAAAAAGTTTTTGCATGTATTCAGCTAAAATAAATCCAGTACCAAAAAAAAAAAAAAAAAAAAAAAATGCGTCTACAGTATATGTCACAAAATTGTCCCTGCACATGTTCCATTTATAGTCATTACAGGCTTAAACCACTAACTCCAGGATATTTAAATTTTTAAGTATTTACTCAACCACTGTAATACTCCAAATCTGCAAATACTGCTTTATTGTCCACCAACACTTGATAAGTGTTAGTGACAAACGTTCAAGGGGTGACGATTACTAGCAAAAACAAACTGTAAAACAGAACAAACAAAATTGACAATTCCGGGGCAAGAAAAAGACCGAAATTTGCCAAAGGTAACAGGAAATTTGAAGTGGTATATGTCACAAGAAAAACAGGTTGGGAGGAAATCAGCACTAATGAGCCAAATAGGTGTACTTTTCTTTGACGAGGCCGATATTCACAAATTAAACGGCTGAAAGATTGAAAACAATACACTATCTCCTAATTGTCTACCAACACAAAAGGAATGATCCTTAGCCCGAGGACATCAGCAGCATTTTTTTTCCTGTCTAAAACGTCACTATTTTCACACTCATTTTATCCGACTTCCTTGATCGGGAGTGGACGTCATCCACTTTGGCGCACTTCATGCATTGAGTGATTCCCAATTATGAAATGAGACTAAGAACAACACCAGATGTACTTGTCCGTGTACTGTAAATATCCTCACAAGTAATTGCTGCAGTTTCAACAAAAGACTCTTAAAAGCCTTCCAACTGTTTTGCAAGCACTGTCAACTTAATCGCAAATCACATTCACTAACGTACACCTCTGACCCATACTGACCTAAAACTCGTATTTTTGCAATTTACAACAAACAGA
>NC_135568.1:6705578-6740578 GCF_964340395.1 Glandiceps talaboti
TCCAATTAATGGACAAATCTGATCGCCATAGGTACATATACTAGATCCTAGAGGAATTGATGATTTAAAGAACTTTGTCCTTTTGTTGCTTTTAAATGGTTGCAGTATTCTTCCATTCCATGGTGAAATTTCATACATGTTATATCTCTGGCACAGCTTCTTTTCTGAAAGCAATGGGTAGATTTAACAATCCCAAATATGTTTCTAAGTTTCTATGTCCTTACCATAGACCCTGGAGTTCATTTTCAAAGGTCTATTGTCTGTGCATTCATCAATTTTGGTTATTATATCTTAATTACTAATAGATTACAGTCAAAGTAGCTTTAACGATTATCTCTTTGTCCTTGGGGGGGGGGGGGGGAGCAGAGGGGGTGGGGGTTGCTGTACAGTTAAAACTAAGGTACTATACTGAGGGATTCTAGTCAGTATATTTAGGTGGGGGTTATGCAGTACAAAGTAAACACTAAGGGGGCTATGCAGTATACAGTATATAGTAAGGGGGCTATGCAGTATACAACATACTCCGGGGGCTACACAGTACACTGAGGGATGCTATCTGGTATAGACTATGGGGAGTGGGCTATGCATTATACCCTTATTGGGAGGGAAGCAATGCAATATAATATACTTAGCCCATGCGGTATATAAGTGCAATATATATTCTAAGGGGCCTTGCAGTACACATTGAAGGAGGCTGCTAATTCTACACTAAGGGGGGAAGGGGTGGCTATGAAGTATACACAGGAGGCTATGCAGTATGCACTGAAAGAGGAATGTGCACATCAAGGCGGGGAGGAGGCGATGCAGTATGCACTGCAGTAGGGCTTTGCAGTATATACTAAGTGGGCTATATGCAGTATACACATGACCAAGTGAGCTTTTGCACTTATACACATATACTGATCAGTTCTATCATATCTCCTCTTATCTCAGAAGTCCTTTATCATCTCATCCCCTCTCAACAACCACATATCATCTCCTCTCTCTCAAGTATCCCTTAGCACCTCCCTCAACAATCATTAGTATCTCCCCTTCAACAACCTCCTAGCACCCCCTCAACAACTTCCTAACACCTCCCCTCAACAACCTCCTAGCACCTCCCCTCAACAACCTCCTAACACCTCCCCTCAACAATCTCCTAGCACCTCCCCTCAACGACCCCCAAGTATCTCATCCCTGTGCATCCCTCAATGACCCCTACCAACCCTTACAATCTTAAACCTACCCCTACCCCCTCAAACAATCCCTACCAACTTCCCAAAAAGTGTCTAAAAATAAAAAAATCATTGCAAATCAAAACATAAATGGCTACAAAAAGCCAAAATAAAATCTGACAAAAAGAGGAAAAGGAGACAAACTACCATTAACCTTTGCTTCTCTAAAAATCCATTTTAAATTTGAAATTGCTGAACGATCAGTACTATGAGAAAGTACTCCAAGCTGATCAAGCAGAAGATTAGACTGGCAGTCTGTTGAAGTCAAAGATTGAAAATTAACATGCTCAATTTAACTCAAATTTCTCCAAACAAATATCCCCCAGTGGTATTTTCAAAGCTGTGAAGCGTTAAATAATGACATTTGATTGAGGAAGGGCCAATAGACAAGGAAATTTACATGCCCTATGAACTCGTTTTAAATTAACTTGGCATTCTCAGGTTATGTCTTGTGTTCTTGTATTCTATACACGCAGAGATTGCTAGTCAGATACAAATTTTTGATTTTTTCATTTATTTTTCTGAGGTGGATTAAAATGAATTAAGTTCATTTCTCGTAGTATAAGAATAAATATTAGTATATTTGTATTCCATACATGCAGTCTGGTATTCACAAATAAAAATGGTTTTGAAATTTGGTTTATTTTCTGGAAGAGGAAAATGTCAAATAGAACGGAATTAAATTGAATTTTTGATATTGAAATTTTCATCACGGTGAACATTCAATATTAGCATACTTGTATTCTATACACATGTAGTCTGGTATTCAGACGCAAAAAACCATGGTTTTTTTTTTTTTTTTCAATTTTCTGGAGTAGGAATGAGTTGAATTGAATTACATTTTTGAAATTGAAATTCTTATCACGGTAACAATTCAATACTAGCATACTTGCATTCTATGCACACATCATCTGGTATTCTCATGAAAATATGGTTTTGATTTTTTTTCAATTCATTTAGAAAAAGGGGCGAGTTGAATCAATTCAAAATTCAATTTTAATAAATTCATTTCACGCAGAAAACAATAAAATGCACAGGAAATAATAAATACCATCTATTACTAAGTTTAGATTGTTTATTTATTTCTGGAAATGCAATGAGTTGAATTGAATTTAGTTAAACATCAAAATTGAATTAAAATTGATTTCTTATATAATACAATAGGATGTGTACTGAGTAAATACTGATGTATAATACAAAATATTTAAATAAAAATTATCTGAAAGGTGGGCAAGACTCAACAAATAGTTTGTGATTAAACTTTAAAGCTAGTCAAGGCATGAGTTGATATTGTTTTCACAGACATACAAGTGAATTATGTTTTTACATGACAGAAAGAGCTAATGAATACATTGTAATTAAAATACCATGCAGATTTTTGTTATTTTTGCCGATTGAAAAAATTACTGAGTGAAGGAAACAATTTATTTTTTTCATATGGATTGTGTAAAATTACTTGTCCAGACATGTATGGTACTAGTCATTGATGGTAGTGTGTACACTGGATTGGTGTCTGTATGTAAACAGTATGAATCAACTGAATTACCTGTCTACTAGTCATTGATGGTACTGTGTACACTGACTTGATGTCTGTATGTAAACAGTATGAATCAACTGAATTACCTGTCTACTAGTCATTGATGGTACAGAATTTTGCTGTTTTGGGTAATCACGTACTGATAACAGATGCCCACGATGTGTAAATGCCTGTGTGGGTATTTGTAATTGAAATTTGAAATTGGCAACAAATAAAAAATAAATACAAAAAGTATCTGTGATATAGGCAAGAAATTGATGGATTTTGATAATTGACCCTCGAAGGTCAAGGTCTGAAAAGAAAGCTTGTTGTACCTGAAAATATGGGGTAGACATTTGCAGTTTTTGGGTTATATCATAAATATTGATTTTTTAACTACAACTGTGGCTACTATTTGGTTAAATTTGCATATGTAACAAAACAAAGTGATGTGCATACATGTATGTCCTATATGACATGTCACATTTGTACTAAGTTTGAAAGAAATCAGATATTGCATATCTGAAAAATAATGTATTATGGATGGATGGATGGATGGATGGATGGATGGATGGATGGACAAACATGCACAGGCTGATGGCTGGACAGACAGACAGACGGACAGATGGAGGGACATATGGATGGACAGACAGACGGACGGATGGATGGATGAAGCCCATCGCAATAGTCCCCCTTTTGGGAGACTACAAAGTTTCAGGACTACAACTGGCGCTAATAATATAGGTTTGGTTGACATGTTCTATGCTGACTGAGCCTATGGAAGCTACTAATTCTTTGTGAAAATTAAAGGCAAATACAGGCAATCCATTAATATTAATAGTTCAATGGCAGTCAGTACAAATAAAGCAGGTATTACTTTTTGAAAATATCAATTGTGACAGAAAGAAAGACTTCTTGATTGATTTATTCTTGACAGCACGTCAGCATGACTTCATTTTGGATTTGTATAACAACAGACAACAGGAGAAATTGGTTGTGACTATCACCACAATGGTGATTCTATTGTGTCTATACCAAGGACTAACTGGTATAATTGTCTGGAGTGAATAATTTGATATGAAGTCTTTACGATTGTCAGAAGTGAGATTACATGCCAAATACTATCAAGCTTAGGAAGTCATCGATGCTGTCAGTGGTTCTCTCTGTTATATGGTATAAGGTGATCTTACACTCAGGTGGACAAAGTCACATGGTGGACAGGAGCTGTGGAGCATAATTCTCGGTACCTGAAATAAATATGTTACTGCCTAGACACATCATAAAAATAACGACCATTCAATTTCTTTGACAATACCATAACTTCCACTCTTTGTGCTTCATATGCACTTCTATAGGTGTGCATGAAAAAAAAAGTCGTCCTTCTTGTTCTATTTTGATACTCTAGCATGGAGTAAAATGCAATCGCAGGTACTGAGAAGTAGGATAAATGAAATCTGAAAAATGTGAGATGTTATGCCATGCATGTACGGTTAAAGAAGTTTTTGATTTTTGTCACTGATTCTCTTTGGTATCATGGGGTCTTATTCAGGTGGACACAAATTGTGTGTGCCATTATTCTTATGATATGGTGACCAGTGTGCCCTCTAAGCCAGTTTGACACACCACTGATGCACACAATTTCTAGTGACGCATTAAAATTTGATGTTCCCCTATCTCTTACTATGTGGTGACCAGTGTGCCCTCTAAGCCAGTTTGACGCACCACTGACACACACAATTTCTAGTGACGCATCAAAATGAGATGTTCCCCTATCTCTTACTATGTGGTGACTCACAAGAAATCCCAGTTCTTCTCATTTTGACTCACAACAACAAAATTTGGCTATCAATCATTAGAGGGGCACACTGATGGTGACTGACATAGACCAGTTTTGGCCCACAACAAAGAACTTGGGCTTTTATTGCAAGACACATTGCTGATGGTCACAAACTGGGAGCATAATGATATGAAGTCAGTATAAATGGAATAATACGTCATACACTATCAACTTTACAAAATCACTGATGTTGTCATCGATACTATGAAATACAATTCATTATTTATTACAGTTGGAGATCAAAATACTTGGGTGAAGGAAATCACACTATGGGCCGAGTTTGGAAACATAATTATTATGCATGAAGTCAGTAAATATGGGATTATATATCATGTACTATCAAGTTTAGGAGATTATCGATACTGTCATCGATTCTTTGAAATATAATTTAACATTTATAGCTTGGAGATCTAAATGCTTGGTTGGAGAAATTTACACTATGGGCCAAATCTGGGAATATAATTATTATGCATGAAGTTGCTAAATATGGGATTATATATCATGTACTATAGTTTACAAAATCACTGATGTTGTCAATGATACTAGGTGATATTAACGGGGATCTTACTTGGTTGGAGAAAGTTACACTGTGGGCAGAAAGTCTGTGCACATAATTGTATATGCATGAAGTCTGTGAAAATGAGATTAAATGCTACATACTATCAAGTTTAGTCATCAACGCTATCGTTGATTCTCTGAATTACAGAGGAGATTAAGGGGATTGCAGCACAATATACTTGATTGAAGAAAGTTATAAGATGGAGAGAGTCTTGGAGCATTTTTATCGTACATGAAGTCTGAAAAAAAGTTAGATTATATGTCACACACTATCAAGGTTTGAAAACCATCCACAGTGTGTGTGATTTCATGACATCCTTTCTTTGAGGCAACCTGACAAAGATTGGATAAAACACTCAGTTCAGACACCCATCCTGTTATTTTGGTTCCCAAAAATAGTGTTAAGGTAACTTATAAGTTATAGTGCCGTATCAGGTGAAGTATTTGGCTGTTTCCAAAATTGTGGTTTTTTTATACTCATGCATCACAGGATTCTGTTATGATTACATGTTGTTTACAAAAACAGCAAATTTCTTTAAAAAATCATACCAATTTTGTGACAAAATACTGCAAGGAATGATCACATCCTCATTTGCATATCATTTGAATAAAGGTATACAATTATGTTTTGGTACCACCTGCACAGTGGAGCCATAATGATCAATCTGATCAAATTTGATGTGGTGAATATTGTTCGATTTCTCTCGATTTCTCTCTTTATCTCCGTTTCAATTCTTTATTGATGTTTGTTTTCCTGATTTTTGTTGTTCAAGGAGTGATCGCTGCCTTCCCGCATCTGACCCTATATAATAAAAATTCTTGTACAAATGCAATGTACCACTAGTTTGCATGCCACCCAGTGCAAAGAATCACTGCTACACATGTCATAATATGTTACAACAACCCATGTTTCAAATAATTAATACTCATTTGTTCAACTTTTACTTTTTTTGTATATAAACAAATTACCAGGTAAAGAGAGGATTAAACATATGTTTCAGACAGAATACTCTTTTTCAATTTTAATAGAACTGTATCAGAATTTAAACAAAACCAAATAGTCAACACAGTGTATAAGAAGAAATCGAATGAAATCAAATAAACCATTCAGTAACCATCTGGTATGATGGTAAATGTACATTAGATTATATGGAATGGATGTATGACTATTATATGAACTGTTACAAGACCTATGACTGAATTGCAGATTTTCCCACTAAAGCACGTATAAGGATCAATCTGATGTGCTGAATATTGTTCTTTATCTCCGTTTCAACTCTTTATTGTCATTTGTTTTCCTGATTTTGTTGTTCTAGGAGTGATTGCTGCCTTCCCATATCTGACCCTATATAATAGAAATCTCATTCGTATCTCACACTTTAAATGCCAGAGTCAACCAATCAGCGAGCTTCTTTCTCAAGATTGTTGTGGTTTACTGTGGGCACGCATTATATGCATGTACCTGAAGTCAACTAAAGGACCAGCTTTCCCAGGTGGCAATCACTACCAGAACAACAAAATCAAAAACGACAATGAACGAATGAAACAGAGGTGTAAATACTGAAATGGAGCCGTATTCACCACATCAGACTTTATTCAGATTGCAGTGGATTTACGCGAAAATATTTTCTCTGTAATCAATTGAAGCAGAAATTGTACAAAACATCTCAAAAGGCATACGGTGAGCGTGCGTTCCCATGGATTTCCCATTGGATTTCCGCGCTACACAAATTCTTTTGATTGATTGATTGATCAATGGCATTTTGTTTTTGTTAAATATAGGTCATCATTTTATGGGCGTATCACAAGAAAGACAAACTTAAAAGAAGCCTAAAAAGTAACTAAAGCAATGCATCTTGAATTAGCAATATTGACTGGAGCTATCAAGAACAAATCTTAACGTAAATCTGAGACATTTGAACAAACAACAGAAATAAAGAAATATCAGAAACAAAGTCAAACTTGAAGAGAAAATAAAAACATTTCACAAGATCACAGAGGTAATTGTACTATTTCAGGATCTGTCATTAGCTTTGACTGAATACACTTTGTGTATTGACCTGTTTACCCCTATCATACACTCAAATAGGCAATTCTAACAACCATTAGCAATTGGACTGTACCACAATTACAAGCCATATAGGGTTCAAAGCTATATATTCGAGGGAGGCAAAAATGAAATAGACAATTGGGAAACTGTGATTTTTCTTTCAGGAACAAAGAAGGTACACTTAGGAAGAGATTTTTTTAGTATTTGATCATTTATGATCTATAATTCCATGTCAGAATCAGATTTTAGTTTATGTCAACAATGGGAAGCAATTACTAGATAAAATATCTGTAGACTCAAGTTATCCTTGAAATTCACTGTCTTTCCACATCATTTGGTGATTTTGAAGTCTATGTAACTTTTACCAAATGTCAACACCTGACCGTGCATCTTCTGAAAGTCATTAATAATACTCAAAGCACGTCATTTACCTCTTTGAACTTTGAGATGTTTGGTACATTTTCTGCTTCAATTGAAAAAGCAATTTAATCATTGATATTACAATGTTCTAATATCAACTTACCTAAAAAGTCTTTTACTTTGTGTGTGTGTGTGTGTGTGTGTGTGCGTGTATATGTATGTATGTATGTATGTATGTATGTATGTATGTAGGTATGTATGTATGTATGTATGTACGTATGTACGTACATTTGTATGTATGTATGTATGTATGTATGTATGTATGTATGTATGTGTGTATGTATGTATGTGTGTATGTATGTATGTATGCATGTACGTACGTACATATGTACGTATAAATGTTTGTATTGTTTGTATGTATGTATGTATGTATGTATGTATGTAATGTATATATGTATGTGTGTTTGTGTGCGTGCATGTGTATGTGTATAATATACAATCACTTCTAATGTAATTCGAGAATGCCTGCATCAAACCTGTGCATTCATTTTCCATATCATATCATGGGTAGAACACTTTGCTCAGTGGCGAGCTCATTGAATCAATTGGCTTAGTGATTAGGCTTTGATTTTCTTCTCAATATCTTTATGCTTTTTGAGCATGAAACAACATTTAACTATCAATTTATGTGGATATGTGATTTAAATGCTGTTTCCCTGCCACTATATAGGGTACATGATAAAACCTTTACAGCTCAGATATGGGTTTTGTGGACCTCAGCAGTATAATATGGGCCCTCCAAATATCAGGCCTTTCCACTTTATAATCATGGTCTGCAAAAACCATATCCATAAAGAATATTATCACATATGTATATGCACTGATTACTTGCATTGGTGTATATACATTGTACACACTACTGGTATTAACATTTCTGGTATATAGTGTGATATCGAAAACAGCATATGTGTATGCAAATGAGCACACAATCGTTCCAAATCAATTGGATATCACGCACAATTATATTTTTTACTAAATTTACTGTTTTGGATAAACATACATGTATGTAATATCACAGAACCACAAAACATATGAGTTCCAGTGTATGGGCACTCGGAATATTTACAATTGTGCTGGCAGCATTTTCATGGCAACTTTCACAAGCGTAGAACACCAGAATCGCTCAAATACTCCAAGCATATATAACAGTTGCATTCATTCATCAGAAGATTTTGACATACTAGTACCTTAGTTAAACTGAGTCACGTTTCACCTTGTTTACTGTCTATATCGGTACGGAACAGTGAACACTTTCTAACTCTATAGTCTATGACAATACTATTTCAATCCTCCAAAATTAGGTGTGAAATTAGGCCAACATTCCAATCATTTTTGTAGCTAATCGTTACAGCTATTTTAGCAAATATAATGTTCATCTACACTAATCGATACTGACTACTTTTACACATGTTTAAAAAACAAGGTTACGATAAAATCAATAAATCAATTAATCAATCAATCTATCAATCAATTCGTGCCTGAATCACCAATTATACTGAAAATAAAGGTATCAAAAAGTTGTGGTAGAAACTCAAGTCTAAGTGGTGCCATTTGTCTAAGGCAAAGAGAGATTGTTTCAAGTAATTGTTGTCATACAAATAGCTTTAAATTGCCCAATCTGATTAAAATTCGATGTAGGAATGCAGCTCACGGGCATAGACCTCGATTCAACAGTTAATAAGAGGCTTGATTCCATTAATATTTACTCTAATTCCTTCGTATATTGTCTTTTCTTGTTTTATTTTGTCATTCTGGAAGGGATTGCCTGTCACATAAACAGACAGACTTTGATTACAACTGTGTCATCTATGGATGTAACACAAGTAATTATTACATATGTACCAGAGATTACTTACACTCATGTGTTTGCATACACTAGTGGTATTATTACACATGTACCAGAGATTACTTGCACTGGTGCACATGCATACAAGTGGTATTTGCACTGCAGTGCAATACCGAAAACATTATTGCATACGTGCATGCAAATGATATGCAAATGAGGACACGATACCTCGCTACACACGAAATCGTGTGATCACCCTGTATGCTTTTTATGGAAATTTATTGTTTGAGATAAACATATGTAATTATAACAGAACCCCATGCGACGTGAGTTCCAGTGTGGGTACTCAGGGGTATTTGCACTCATGCTTGCAGTGTTTTCTCCTGCACTTTCAGTCGCTAGGCTCGTCAAAGTACAGCCGCAAAGGACACTGCAATCACTCGTGCAGATACCTTGAGTACGCCACACTTGCTCTCACGCGTCATGGGGTTCTATCATAACATTTACAATTAGCTGGGCAAGTACTTTTGACATCTTTCAATTGTGACTAACTTTTTACTGAATATTTTACAGTATACAAACAGCAAATAGTGTATTACATATTTTTAAAATCGCTCTCAATGTTTATCTTATTTCTTGGAGCATGTGTTTATAATAAAATAAAATATAGTAGAGTAGAAATTATACTTGACCCCATTCTAATACAGCAGTAGTAGTAGTAGTAGTAGTAGTAGTAGTAGTAGTAGTAGTAGTAGTAGTAGTAGTAGTAGTAGTAGTAGTAGTAGTAGTTACCTTAGAGTCACTTCAAAAACTAGATTCCAATATTAACTTCACTATTACTACTAAGTGATTCGGATGAAAGCTACATAGTTACTGCAAAAACTAGATTAAAGGTAACTTCACTATATTACTACAATGTGATTCAGACAACAGCTATGTCGTTACTTCAAAAACTAGATTAAAGGTAACTTCACTATATTACTACAATGTGATTCAGACAACAGCTATGTCGTTACTTCAAAAACTAGATTAAAGATAACTTCACTATATTACTACAATGTGATTCAGACAACAGCTATGTCGTTACTTCAAAAACTAGATTAAAGGTAACTTCACTATATTACTACAATGTGATTCAGACAACAGCTATGTCGTTACTTCAAAAACTAGATTAAAGGTAACTTCACTATATTACTACAATGTGATTCAGACAACAGCTATGTCGTTACTTCAAAAACTAGATTAAAGGTAACTTCACTATATTACTACAATGTGATTCAGACAACAGCTATGTCGTTACTTCAAAAACTAGATTAAAGATAACTTCACTATATTACTACTATGTGATTCAGACAACAGCTATGTCGTTACTTCAAAAACTAGATTAAAGGTAACTTCACTATATTACTACAATGTGATTCAGACAACAGCTATGTCGTTACTTCAAAAACTAGATTAAAGATAACTTCACTATATTACTACTATGTGATTCAGACAACAGCTATGTCGTTACTTCAAAAACTAGATTAAAGGTAACTTCACTATATTACTACAATGTGATTCAGACAACAGCTATGTCGTTACTCAAAAACTAGATTAAAGATAACTTCACTATATTACTACTATGTGATTCAGACAACAGCTATGTCGTTACTTCAAAAACTAGATTAAAGGTAACTTCACTATATTACTACAATGTGATTCAGACAACAGCTATGTCGTTACTTCAAAAACTAGATTAAAGGTAACTTCACTATATTACTACTATGTGATTCAGACAACAGCTATGTCGTTACTTCAAAAACTAGATTCTAATAATGTAACTTCCCTATATTACTACTATATCATTTGGACAAAAGCTATAGTCACTTAAAAAAAAACTAGATTCCGATACGGTAACTTTTACCACTACTAAAATATAAGATAATACCCTTAGCTGTGAACGGTTAATATAATCCACGCTTCGATCTGAGGAACACATAATTTTGACAACTTTAACTGATAGAAAACGTTAGTTTCAATTATTTTTATATTATATATTTTTTTTCAATCAACTTGCAAGATTTTAGGGAAAGCTTGTGGTTGTTTTAGGTCAATGACCCAAAAGAAAGTGTTACATGTTAGATGGAACTTTAATAGGTGTCTTAGATCAACAAAGACTCGAAAGAGACAAAGAAAGTAAGGTACTAAGCCGCTCTTCTGACTAAAGTACACAAACTAGACAATTACAAAAGCTAATATTTGAAAAGATGAACCCAGTGGTCTATGATATAGCTATTATCTGATAAACTTGATAAATCTAATGTTGGCTGTATATCAATTTGTTAAGACTCCGGTTTTTTTTGTAAAAGATACATCGTCATAGAGATCAGTTAATGACAAACAGAACATCTCAAAAGTCGAGATATATAGAACCTGCTTTGGTACCATTCTTTACTGACAGGCCACCTGGAGTCATTGATGAAAACAAAACAGGGAACTAATAACAATAGCGCCAATTATGGATGGTTTAGACTCCTCAGTGTGTGGCCATGGCTGTAATAGATTCATTTGCAAATAAAATGAGCCACTTGAACAACTGTATGAATACTAACAATTAGGGGGCAAGATCTGTTGTGAAATAGCCAAGTAGTTCTGACATCTTGCAGAGAGGCATTGTCTCTGACCAAAACATGGTTTACCCTCCCTTAGCATTCTTGTCCTCTCAATTATTCTCAAGCACCCTGTCATGATTTCGCTAACCAGTCATCGTATGTTATAATTTCGACTTTAGGAAAACCCTGCTGTCGATTTCAAATAATACAGGCTAATTAGCGGGAAGAGGAAAATAATTAGTAAATGATGGCATTGAATAATTGAACAATTAGCAGACATGGGGTACGATTCGGACCATAATTGTTTTCGAAAAGTGTCACACGTAACTGGTTGTTCTTAGAACAATTGTATCAAAATATCTCCTCTATCTAAAAGTCAAATCCTGTTGACTCTGGTTTCAAGAACAGAGAGAGAGAGAAATCTGGTAAATGTCGCAATGTCTTTATTTTGAAAAGTACAATATACCCAACGTAACTTCTTTGTTGTAACAATTGTGACAAAATTTCTCCACGAAGGCGTCAATCTGAAAGTCAAATTGTGACAGGTTTTTGTACCCAAGGAACAGAGAGGTAGCAATCTGTTAACTTTCACATTGTTTTTTTTTAAGTACAATGTACTGTACCCCAAGTAATTGCGTTTGCTGTAGCAATCCTACTGTATCAAAATTTCTCCACGAAGGTCAATCTGAAAGTCAAATTATGACAGGTTTTTGTACCCAAGGAACAGAGAGGTAGCAATCTGGTAAATGTCACGCTGCTTTCATTTTCAAAAGTACCATATATACCCCAAGTAATTGTGTTTGTTGCAACAATTGTAACAAAATTTCACTGCAAAAGCCAATCTAAAAGTCAAATTGTGTTTACTGCAGTTTTTGAAAGTAATGAACACCGAGGGAGAAATCTGGCACACTAGTATCTCACAATGTACCCCAAGTAATTGTATTTGTTGTAACAAGTATAACAAAATTTCCCCATGAAGGTCAATCTAAACATCAAATTCCTTTCACTCAGGTTTTTCAACTCAAGGTATCAAGAGAGAGAAGTTTGGAGAAACTTTCAATGTTTTTGAAGTTGGTTTTTATTTTGAAAAACGTCCGAAGTAACTATTTTTTGTTATAATAAATAAATTTCTCCAGAACGTCTGTCTGTAGTGAACTAAGAGGAAGAAATGTTAGATGGGCAAGGGATGATAACATAATGGTTACACAAGGTCAATAAATGAACTTTGCTCTTTGCCCCCCCCCCCCCCCTGTTATAAATATGAACGTTCACAAGTGCAACATCAACACATTTACAGATGGTGAAAATTATAGCAGTCAAACCACTATGATCATGATGGTAACCGGAAACCCAGCACTAAGTATTACAATAGAAGTAAATTTTAATCAACATCTCAGTAGTAAACACAGAAGCTTTTATCAGTGAAGGCATGAAAGTTTTCAAAATTTGGTTAAAAGAGCGAAAATGAAGTTCAGCAATGACATTGACATCAGACCCCCTCCCTCGTTAACAAACAGAGTTCATTTATTGTGCTTGACTTAAATGTTGCTATGCTTGTGTCATCATTGCACTGATAATGATATCATACACACGGGTACTGGTACAGTGGTAGGTCAATCATGATGGGAACAGGTGGGAGTTAGTGTTGCCAGCTAGGGTCATGGTTGGAGCAGGTGGGAATTACTGGTAGTGTTGTCATTCAGTCACGTTATTACGACACACAGGATGTAAACAATTATAATAGTTTTATCAAGAATGTATTTTGAAACTTCTAAAGTTCAATGACTTTTCTGCAGCTCAAAGATAAAACTTACATTGCATCCATCATCTGTTGTTCCCCAATAAATCTACACACACAAAAATACATCAACTAACAAAACTACATAACCTAACTGATCCTGACTCTTAAAGTTTGTGTTTTTTTTCATGTTTGATGTATTTCCTCTATAAAGCTCAATATTTTACAATTTTCAAAGGTGAGGAAGCCCTACGGTGGCCTTATCACTCAACAGCTTACATCACATGTAAATCCATTTCCTGTCTAGTTTGTGTTCTACTAATTCAATCAATTATGTAAATAGTTCCGCGAAAAACTATGGAATATGAAAACAAGTTATGAGATTGTTCTCAATGGGACCTACAATGCAGATAACAAGACATATCCTGTGCCCGGCAATAGAAAGCTTATCACTGACTTCCTGTTGTTCACAATTTGAAGTTTGTTTATCTCTATGATTTGTACTCTACCAAGTGTAACCACCTGTGATTTTTGGGGTCAATTTTTCAGCAATATACAAACTCTTCTGTTGATATCTGACAACTTATAAACAAATCTGGTGTCCTGTTGCTTACAATCTTAAGTTTGACATTATCTCAATACTTTGTACTGTTCAGATTGTAAACACCTGTCATGTGGTTATTTGCTACTATCTGTAGATATAACAGGCACTTAAAAAATTCAAATAAAATTCCATAACTTCCCCCAGACTTTCCAGGCCTTTCCCCCAGACTTTCCAGGCCTTTCCCCCAGACTTTCCAGAAGCATTTGAACTCTTTATAAAAAGCTATAAATTCCATCATTTATACACCTATTTACAGTCCCTCTATCACATATAGAGGGACTGTAACCTATTGAAAAGTTTATTTGTAATCTATTTGATTATACAGCGATGATCATAACACCTATAGGACTTGACAATTGTATCAAATTCTAATCCTAAGTTTGACACTCTCTATGATTTGTATTGTACAGTTGACTTTACACAACTGTGAATTTTTGAGCCAATTGTTGATTTACTACTTAGTATATTAATCTGTTGAAATAAACACCACAATGTGTACATCTATTGAATAAACGTAATGACTAATTTCAACTTGTTAATTTCCAATTCTAATAAACACTAAAATCTTGTCAATTTCTAATAACTATAAACCATTATGAACATCTGTGCCAAATTCGTGAACATCTGTGCCAAATTCTAATCCTTGTTTCAAGTTTGACACTCTCCATGATTTGGACTTTACAGACTGTAAACACCTGTGACTTTCTGAATCATTTGTTTATTTACTAATTAGTTTCCTAATCAGTTGATATAAACACCACAATTTGTACATCTATTGAAAAGCTATTTACATGTGTAATCACACTGACAAATTTTAACTATTAAACAATTTAATCTGTCATATAAACATCAAGAATAAGTTACTATATGTTGATGTACTAAAACTGCCCCCCCCCATTATGTATGTATGTATGTATGTATGTATGTATGTATGTATGTATGTACATGTATGTATGTATGTATGTATGTATGTATGTATGTATGTATGTATGTATGTATGTATGTATGTATGTAAGTATGTATGTATGTATGTATGTATGTATGTACGTACATACCTACATACCTACATACATACGTATGTGCGTATATAATATATATATATATATATATAGTGACAGGCTTGAAATCTACAAGTTGCCGGTTTGAGCCTCATCTGTTTCTGAATGGCGAAAGTCCTTCGGCAAGATTTGAACCACACTTGTGACCCAGTCAACTCAGCTGTATAATTAGGGACCAGGTAGGATAAAGGTTGTAATGTAAATGCTTTAATTCTAGGTGCTTATAGAGGCTACAATGGATAGCAAGCTCCTCATGGACTTGAAGAAGTGTGAAGGGTTATTGTGTCATTGTTAAAGTCCATGCTAGGGGTAATAAGGGTAACAGGCATTTTGAGCACAGTTTGGGATAGAGAAACTAACATGACTTTTCAAAGAAGAACTATGAATTTATTGTTTTTCACCATGGTATCATTATCTGAAAACATACGACATAAAAAACAGTACTTCCCTCAAAGAGTTGTAAACTTTCTACACTACATTCACTTGATTTTTCAGTTAAAAACAGATTAACATTATGCAAAATAATGTCCTTCTGCACTGATCAACAACTACTTGTTTACTTAGAACTATTGTATATCAAAGTAAACTATGAATTTGAGTTTCAATAAACGTCCTTCAAATATTCAAAACATGGAAAAAAGAACCCCTGGGTATGTAGAGTCGGTCTTTTCACGCTGTATGTTGATCTGCAGACATCCAGGGATAGGCAAACACTTTGATGAATGTAAGAATATAGGTTGTTTTGACTATGGAGGTCTACCTCTATGTTTTGACTGCGTTGAGTTTGAGTGTTTTCATTTCTAACTTCCGTCTTCTGATATTATGGTTTGGGGTTACTTACATGTGTATTGAACATAAGAACAAGTAAACAGGAGAGTCCCTACAAATCAACATGATGTGAATTGATTTCATCTGATTCTCTTCAACTCAATAGGTTTCAAAAACACTGACTTTATCATTTAATCACCACATTAGTCAGACTACACATATAGAAGTTAAAACAGCAATTTTGTTCATGGTCTAGTGTAAACTGAAAAAATGTGATGGGACTTAGTCTAGTTTGACACAAACTATGATCACTTCCACTGTTTAGTCAAATGGATTTCTCTCACACTGAATTCTGTTCAACACCAACAGCATTTAGTATATGCTGTTGAAGCGTTGATATAAATGTGATGACATTATCGCATCCTCTGGTCATTTTATATTTTCAAACTGGGGGCTGAGTTTGTAGTCAGCTGAAAAAATTAAAATGTCAGTTAGGATAGCGGAAATTGTATAGTAGTGATAGTCCTTCAAGTCTACAGGTAGGCTACAGTTAGGATAGATGAAATAGTGTAGTAGCCATAGTCCTTCAAGTCTACAGGTAGGCTAAAGTTAGGATAGCTGAAATAGTGTAGTAGTGTTAGTCCTTCAAGTCTACATGTAGGCTACAGTTAAGGATAGCTGAAATAGTGTAGTAGCCATAGTCCTTCAAGTCTACAGGTAGGCTACAGTTAGGATAGCTGAAATGGTGTAGTAGTGTTAGTTCTTCAAGTCTACAGGTAGAGTACAGTTAGGATAGATGAAATAGTGTAGTAGTGATAGTCCTTCAAGTCTACAGGTAGGCTACAGTTAGGATAGCTGAAATAGTGTAGTAGTGTTAGTCCTTCAAGTCTACATGTAGGCTACAGTTAAGGATAGCTGAAATAGTGTAGTAGCCATAGTCCTTCAAGTCTACAGGTAGGCTACAGTTAGGATAGCTGAAATGGTGTAGTAGTGTTAGTTCTTCAAGTCTACAGGTAGAGTACAGTTAGGATAGCTGAAATAGTGTAGTAGTGTTAGTCCTTCAAGTCTACAGGTAGGCTACAGTTAGTATAGCTGAAATAGTGTAGTAGCCATAGTCCTTCAAGTCTACAGGTAGGCTACAGTTAGGATAGCTGAAATAGTGTAGCAGCCATAGTCCTTCATGTCTACATGTACATGTAGGCTATGACTCAGTAATCAGAGTGCAAGCTAGTCAGAGTAAAGGCAAAATACAGAAACCTTAGTACAGAGTTGAGTTTTGTAGAGTTTCGAAACCTAGCCTGAATATTTTCAGAAACTCAAGTTTTGTTGATACTATCCAGTTTTCTTCTTTTTTTGTTCTTGAAAGCTATACCTTGTATTAAGATCTTAAAAATAATAATCTTTATTTATACTGGATAGTTTTTTAAGTATATAAATACTTGTCTCCCAAGAAGTCCAGTGAGGGCCATCCCTCATGGGTTCAGTGTTAATGTAGGAGGAAACCGGAGTACCCGGAAAACCTGCTGTTGTGTGGTAGAGTTAAACTGAATGACACTCTTCCTACTTACAGCATGGTAAATTTAATCAAAACTTGAATGGGTTCGAACCTGACCGCAGTGGTAAGAGGCAAGTGGTTAAACCACTCGACCACCGACAACCCCTGAACAAAATTGTTTTTAATGCTTTTGCTGCATAAATAATCTCTACCATGGAGAATTCACACTGACTTCATATAAACATCAAAATATTACAATAAGAAAAATAACTTAAACTTAAATGTCAAAATAAACAAGTGTAACAAAATGATTACATAAACTCTCCAGGTAGCTCAGTGTTCACTGAGATAAACACAAAGTTGAGATTAATTAGTTAAGTAAAATGTCAGCTTGACATGTTAGCTTGATTCACAACTTGTATATACTAGGATGCAACATTAATTCAGATAACCAAATAAAGTTCTATCTAGGGGGTCCAACCCCATACCTATACAGTAACTGACCCCCTAGTATGATCAGAAATATGAGACTATTATAAGGTGTATCTACTATTCTCTACATGCTTGTATTGTCAGTTTGAGATAATTAATCACATGCATAGTTTCTAGTATTAGTAAATATTTGGATCACAACATCTAATTTCAGTTTACAAATAAAAATAAACAGTTCAGATATAAAAAAAAACTTTGATAACATGGCAAAAATCTAAATGTGTGGTATGCACTGTCAGTTAAGATAAACCAAATAAGATTTCTGTGTAGGGGGACTGGTCCTATACCATTCCCTCAACTGACCCCCTAGTATAATAATAACAAATAACTGACCCCCTAGTATAATAACAAATATGACTATTATAAGGTGGGTCCACTGTTTTCCACATGTTTATATCATTTTGTTCACTTGAGATAATTAATCACATGGTTCCTAAAATTTGGATAACAACATCTCATTTCAGTTCAGATATGGAAAGTGATCAATTATGAAACTGATAAAAATACAGAAAACTAAATATATGGTAGGTACTGTCATAGTCTACACTCTAGGTTTGGCTGATTTGGACTACAACTTATCTCAACTCATGCCTAGAATTTTGCTAAACAGTTTTGTATTCAAATCTCTCATTTAGACTTTGATCTCACACAGTGACAGTACAACCAATTTAGATACAGCTAAGTCCATCATGAAATCTGTCACACTGTGATCGGCTCAGTGATCCTGTCTAACGATGAAAATTATGTCACACAGATCCACCCCCGTGATTGATTCTAATCAAATGGTGAACACACACAGTGGGTAGATTTCAAACCCAGTAAGAATTCACACTCATTTTCACATTGACATTTCATTAGATCCACCCCCATCATTGATTCTAATCAAATGGTGGACAGACACAGTGGGTAGATTTAAAACCCAGTAAGAATTCACACTCATTTTCACATCGACATTTCATTAGATCCATCCCCATCATTGATTATAATCAAATGGTGAACAGACACAGTGGGTAGATTTACAACCAAGTAAGAATTCACACTCATTTTCACATCGACATTTCATTAGATCCACCACCATCATTGATTCTAATCAAATGGTGAACAGACACAGTGGGTAGATATAACCCAGTAAGAATTCACACTCATTTTCACATCGACATTTCATTAGATCCACTAGGTGTGAGTTGAGACTGAAAACCATGACTGAAAACAACGAAGCATAGAGTCTACGCTAGCACTGACATTCACAGAAGCAAATATTTCAGATACTAAAACCAATCAATTATCAAACTACAATGTAGCAGAAAACTAAATATATCAGATACATGCACCATTAGTTCAGATTACCAAATAGTTCAGATGCTGGAATCATTGAACTCTCAAACTATGACAAAACTAAATATGGTGTCAGATGGACAATTAGTTCATATTAATAAATAGTTCAGATACTGGGAATTAATTATTCATCCAACTGTGCTCATAAATCAAAATATTTAAGACTCAGGACTCATTAACCAAATAACTCAATCAATCTCAAATTAATAACTCAAATAACCAAATAACTCAAGTTATCAATCTCAAATGACAGGGACTAACAGTTGCAATATATTGGGGATGCTAGTAAAAGTCTTTCAGATTACGAAATGGTCCCGGCAATAAAAGTCAAAACATTTGACGCTTAAGTATATTTTCAGTGAATCTAAGAAACCATCAAAGTACATAGCTTATATCATATACAGAAACAAATTTACTGCATATTCATTTGGCTGTGGAGCAGTGTGTCCTCTACCATTAAATGAACTTTGCATGTTTCATTTATCATACTTTCAAAAAGAACCTAAGTTATATACAGTGCTTCCATTATCTTTTCTGAAATGTACATTCTGTGTTATAAATGCTCTTAGTACCTGTGGTCTTCATTACGAATAAATTATCTCAACTATCTAAACTCACAAGAAAACATATTTTTCAACATTTAGACCCACAACAAAAATATTTGTCATTCAATTTATTTAGCATGCACACAACAAAAACATTTGTCTTTCAACTTATTTAGCATGCATAATGATGGATAGAGGCTGTCCACACTACCATCACGTGGAAAAAGAGTACCATGTACAGTATGTACAGTACTCTATAATTATATAGTTATGTACTTTTGTTTTTAACTCGTAGTCATGAATTAGTCAATCTGTAATTAGTATAATGACTCTACCTATGTTGCACTCCACCCATAACACCTATTCTTTAGACAGTACTAACGACATTTTAATTTTATGATCATTACGCACACAAAACAGCTTGTGTTCTGTCTCTTCCGGACCATAATAGACACATAACAAAGATCTACATTAGTCAGGTTGTAATGTAAATTCAGAAAGTAATGTCAATCAAAAAAAAACTTTATTATTACTACACGTTTGAATTGTTACAATAACATTACACAAGCATACTATTATTTTCTTTGTCAACATTTCATATCAAGTCCCAACATCATAGCTATTTCAAACATTCAAAATATGTCGTGTTTTCTTTCATACACTGACAATAGACACAATATATATTTCAATAATTTTTAAAATAAACATCCAACTGAAACAAAGCATTCTTTCAAATGAAAATAGACATTTTTCTGTATCAGAGTTGAAATTGTTGTAATGAAATTTGTATTCTCTGGGGATCTTAATTTGTTTCTCTGTTTTCGAAAACTGATTAATTTACTCTGGGATCAAGGTTCACACACTGAAAACAATTATAAAACCATAATATATTTCACAAATAATTTGAACGCCCCGTACGTAGATGTGAATGAAATTATTTTGTTCATATATTTGGCCATGTTTCCTAACTCACAATGTATGTATGTATTTTGTACTCAATGAAACATGTATCGTGTATGATTATCTCCTGATCAAAGAAACTCAGCACCCCACAAATTTAACATTTATACAAACATGTCTATGGTTGAAAGCCTACATTTGAATTTTAATACTCCATACAGATATCAATCCAGTGTACACAGTACCATCAATGACTAGTAGACAGGTAATTCAGTTGATTCATACTGTTTACATACAGACATCAATTCAGTGTACACACTACCATCAATGACTAGTAGACAGGTAATTCAGTTGATTCATACTGTTTACATACAGACATCAATTCAGTGTACACAGTGCCATCAATGACTAGTAGACAGGTAATTCAGTTGATTTATACTGTTTACATACAGACATCAATCCAGTGTACACAGTACCATCAATGACTAGTAGACAGGTAATTCAGTTGATTCATACTGTTTACACATGGACATCAATCCAGTGTACACATTAACATCAATGAATAGTACACATGTATGTACATTACACTAATTAGAAGGAGTAAATTATATCAAATAAAAAGTTTGGTGTATTTATCAATTGGTAGGAACTGCCAAGAAATAGTGAAATTTTAGAGTTAATACAGGGGTTCAATTAAAGGGTATTTATTTTGGATATTTAATCCGCAAGAATTCTCTACTATGTTTATGTACTTGAAAAAACAATTCATTTTTCAAAAAATAAATTATTTTACACTTCTGATCACTGTTGCTTTAAAATGACAATGTGAAAACATTTGTCATTTGTAATATCTGTGTAAATTCCACACCTTTAGCAATGTTTTCTCAGATTATGTTAACCAAAGCAGAAGTAAAACAATTTTTAGAGTGAGCTCATTTTTCAACTAAAATATTTTACCCTAACAACTACTGTTGCTTTAAAAATGACAATGTAAATACCATTTGTCAGTTGTAATATCTATAATTCCACATACTTAGCAGTGTTTTTCTTAGATTATGTTAACCAAAGCAGAAGTAAAACGATTTCACACAAGGAAAGAACATCTCCAAGAATCTGAAACATGTCGTCAGTATAGATATAAGTTGATATCAAAATATAGGTTTCATTCAATGAATAGCTTGACTGAATGTCTGGGTGTGCCACTACACAGTACAATATATTGTGGATTGTTGTGTATTTATTATCTTTTAATTGTGGTTCCAATGTCTGTGGTTGACGAGTTTATTTAGTAAAACTACAAGCATAGAATTGTTTCTCGTCAGGAAATTTTGTGTACAGTCGTGCGACGACGCATTTTAAAAAAAAAAAAATATTCTCAATAAAGCTGTCACTCAGTTTACTATTTATCACAGCTACTGTTCTTTTTATTTAGTACTCTAGAGCATGTGTGTATGTGGGGGCAGATGTCATTTGCTTGTTCATGATTAGCCCTGTCTTCACTGAAGTAGAGAGGGTTATTTTTGTGATTTCCCCCACATCTGCAACTGCATGGGCTTGACAAACACACACAAAAAGACCAAAGCAAGGGTATTTAAGTGATGCGCGTGCTGACCAGAAACAATTTTTTTTTGGCATAATACCAGTAAAGCTGATGTCCAAGGAACTGGTTTCAAGCAGATTTCAAATATATGTTTTATTTGTGAGAACGAGAGTTGCATCTGATGAGGTTACACCAACAGACCCATTCATATGGATTTGATGAAATCTTCTAAATCCTACCTCAGGTGAGTCCAGAGACTTTGCTATCGAGCTCAACAGTAGAGTACAAGTGCACTCATTTGGACTACTTCTTTATCACAATATTAGCGTGAGAAACTAATTTATTTTTTATTTTGGCCGAAATGAAGATGATCTCTTTGAATGTGTGTATGTAAAGCTGTATTAACGCCATGAAGCGCAATAAATCAATCACAACACAATAGTCAAATTGTTATCCCTGAATAAAACTATGCCAGATTTGTTTTCACACTGTGAGTTGTGTATGCTTTTATCCCTCAGGGCATGTTCTGAATTCTGTGATTTCTCGTTCAAATACTGACAAGTATAGAATGTTTTCATGTAGCATATGTCACTTACACAGTAGTCACAATACAAGTACTTTGAAATCAATCGTGATTGACAGGTGGTTATAAGGTTTCTTACTTGTACATACTCATTAAAAGATGAAGCAATTGTGTATGATTTATTAAAGCAAACAGGACATGAATTCAAGATTTATGATTGGTAGCCTGATTTAGCCAAATGAACTCTTTCAGCAACAATTTTTTATTGATTTCCAATAGTCTAAAGACTACCACTTTTAAATTTGGTAGTCACGATACAATGTTTAGTAATCTATGTGTCCTGGACTACTGCTAATTTGGTAGTCAAGATACAATGTTTAGTAATCTATGTGTCCTGGACTACTGCTAATTTGGTAGTCTTGATACAATGTTTAGTAATCTATGTGTCCTGGACTACTGCTAATTTGGTAGTCTCGATACAATGTTTAGTAATCTATGTGTCCTGGACTACTGCTAATTTGGTAGTCAAGATACAATGTTTAGTAATCTATGTGTCCTGGACTACTGCTAATTTGGTAGTCTAGATACAATGTACTCTGGACTACTACTAATTTGGTAGTCTAGACACAATGTTTAGATGTCTATGTGTCCTGGACTACTGCTAATGTGATAGTCAAGATACAATGTTTAGTAGTCTATGTGTCCTGGACTACTGCTAATGTGATAGTCTAGATGCAATGTTTAGTAATCTATGTGTCCTGGACTACTGCCAATTTGGTAGTCTAGATACAATGTTTAGTAGTCTATGTGTCCTATACTACTGCTAATTTGGTAGTCTAGATACAATGTTTAGTCTTGTATGTGTCCTGGACTACTGCTAATTTGGTAGTCTAGATACAGTGCTTAGTAGTCAATGTGTCCTGGACTACTGCTAATTTGGTAGTCTTTATTTATGAATTGATGTACAAGTTACAACTAATTACTATTATAGTTTTAATGATTATTCAAAATGTAGAAATATCTAAGGACACTTACCTCCTCTGAACCCACCACAAAAAGTACATCAGCAGTGGACCGGTCATTCACTAAACTTTCCAGATCCAATAATAACGCTGGAACTCCTGCATATACTCTATCTGCTGGAAGCCAGAACGGATTGGCAACCTTGGTTCCCATGGCAACACATTCATCACTCTGGAAACTGAGCAGAAGACGTGTTCTAGGAATTAACAATATCAATTGTATATCATATCATATAAATTCAAATCACAGGTATCAACAGAAATAGTTTTATTTTTCTCAAATATTTATCTTAAAGGTGCACTAGTTGGAACTAGAATGTATTTTTTGAAACTGACGTATGATTTACAGGTAATGTTATATACCCTAAACGGTTACTGAATCACCAACGGGTATATGTATTTGTGTAGCTACACACCTAGTATGGTGCAATAACTCCAACAAAATTGAATTTTAGGTCCATACCCAAAAATCAGCACTATACAAAGAAATCACTATTTCAACATATTACTTTACTACTTATGGAGAAAATGAACCTCTAATGAACATTTACAGTGAGTAGTTATTTGTGTATTAATAATTTTCAGTAAATATGTTGTTGGTTGTATGATTGGAAAAATAATGATAGTGAATATTTATTTGTGTATTAACATTTTTGGTGAATTATTGTTGGTTGTGTGATCGGTAGAATAATACTCCTGTTACAGATAGTGCAGCTTTAAGGGTGAGAACCGTGAGATGTAGGTTCGTTGGCTCATTTTTCCTGTATAGTATTTCACAATAAAGACAAGATAAATACACTATGTGTTACATATCTTATGTTGTCTCTATATTTCAACAACCGTTGCTGTCATTGTACTTACATAAGAGTCAATTTTTCATTTCTATGATAAATCAAATGAAATGACATCTCTTGTATAGTTACTTTTTGCTGAATTTCATTATCACTTTTAAATAATGAAATGACAGAGACTCATTGTCATCAACGACAAAACAAGATTTTACTCATAACCAGGATATGGTCAGGTGACAATCTACCACAGCAAACCCCTCTAAGCACCTAAAATGTTGATAAGTGGTTTATTTTATACCCAAATATATAAATGATTTCAAAACCTTGGTAACAAAACGAAAGAGAGAAGGGTACATGGGGAGTCAAGAAATAACTTACAGCTAGTCTAGCCTGACACCCCCCCCCCCCACCCATCCCCCACCCCTCGGCATTGTACAGTGTGAATGATAACAATACGAGGGTTCAGTCGGTGATGGGACTGAAATACATAATGACTGGAAAACAATGTACATACAAAACTCTGCTTACTACAAGGAAAGTCTATACAACAAAATAACAAAATATATGGCACTGTATGATAAACAAGCAGTATATCTTGGAATGGACAAAATGCCCATTAGGTATATCATCACCAGATTAGTCAATCACTAACCAGTCTGTGATACAAACTTATTTGCAGGGTCAATACCAACAATGAAGACTTAGAAACTGTAACCTCAACAATGTCCATCTACTTTGTTTATTATGATGATTGTACCCAGTGATGATTGTAATCTTTCAACACATAAAGTATCAGATCACAATTAACAGAAATATGAAAATTGTGTGTATCACTTCAAGGATACAGACCAATGTCAAATGAAAATGAGACATTGGGTTAGAAAAACAGTGGTCTGGCAGAGCTATTTAAAAAAGTTGGTCCTGGGCAAAACAGTTATCCCATCTATTCCTTTTGGTTCTAACAACTTGATTCTAATGTACTGGTAAAGCAAACTGATAAGATAGCCCTAATGTGAGAACCTGGGATTGAATTATGGGGCTTTACAAAATTGTCCCAAATAAGGAATAAAATTTGGGTGATAAAAACAGTTATCTGGTAGAGCGAAAGCAAAGCATGGTCTCTATTAAACTAAAGAAAGATTCTATCTAATCCTAATGGCTCCATTAACGATAGCCTTAATGTGAGAACATGGGATTGAATTATGGGCCTTTGACAGTATACTAGAACCAAGTCACACTCACAGACAATATATGATATTTCTGTGGTAAGACAGAACATGTCTGGTATTGATACTATAGCAGATACACCATTCCAAGCTACCAATGTAGTCAAATGCAGTATCAAATACAATGTCACATTCAGCTTTGGTATTTCAAGTATGGAGAACATCCCAGCATGACAAACATATACTGTTTGCATCTCTTTGGAAAATGGATACAATGTTGATTCTGAATATTTCAACTGTGTTTGCGGTGTATTCTGCTGTACTTTCACTCTCTACACTCGTGAAAGTTCAGCCGCTGAGGACACCACAAGCATTCACGCAAATGCTCTGAGTATGCTACACTAGCATTCACACGTCATGGAGTTCTGTCATATTATAAACATATCTCAATCTTCCTTACGATACGGATATGTCACTTTTGTGAAGACAACATCATATTTTAACTTATTCTATAAGAAACCGTATAAATCCACCTACAGTATAGCTTACAGTTACCTGTAGACATGAAGAACTAACACTACTATAGTACTATTCGGCTATCTGACATTTTGATATTTTTTTAATTTTCATCATTTTGAATTTCCCAGAAATGTTTAAGTCAAAGTTTTCATTCATAACGATGTAGATACAGGGTTATAGACATCCTTAGAAATGTGCCCGAATTTCCCAGAAACGTTTGCGATGAAGTTTTCATTCATAACGGTGTAGATACAGGGTTATAGACATCCCTAGAAGCGTGCAAGAATTCCCCAGAAACGTTTGAGTTGAAGTTTTCATTCATACCAATGTAGATACAGAGTTATAGACATCCATAGAAAAGTGCAATTAATTAGCTGCTGGTAAAACTAGGTAAAATTGAACAAACTCTATATTGTATCGGGAGGGGCAAGTCACCTTTCGAATTGAGACATCTCCTAATCATTGTAATTATATCTCTTTCAATACAAAATGCATACACATTTTAGCAATTTAATTTCTAATCATAATGCGGTATTGTGACTTGTTCTGGTCGGATGAGCATGTGATGTGGCATATCGGCTATTTGTACAATGACATGTCACTCTGGATCTACTCAACTGACGCCACTGATATTGATCTAGTTGTCACTGGTTGCTTTATCCAAACTTTACAGTGACACGGTCTGTGACTCACATCATTTTCAACTATAGGTAAATGTGCAAAACACATTGACATAATACACGCTATAAATCTACAATATGTCTTGCACATAATACACATCTTCTTGTTATATTTTAACCCTCTAGCATGAGGTTAAAATGCTATTACAGGTACCAAGAGACTGAAATGTATTTTGAATTCAAGGATGAGAACTAAAATGGCTCAAACTCTCCACCCCAAAGTAAAAATTCATTTTTGTTATCCTTAATTGAACTACTGATCTCACCCAGTGTAAATCTACCAAATGTCTTGCCATAATACACATCTTCTTGTTACATTTTCACCCTCTATAGCATGACGTTAAATGCTATTTAAAGGTACCAAGAATTGAGACTGAGATGTACTTTCAGTTTAAACTTTAAGTCACATAATGAATATTCATGAGATGTTTTACACTGAAGGGTATAGGCACTCAGGACTCATGAATATTCAGTGTGCAACCATGAATATATTATTTCTGCTGACTCCCATGATGCAATAGCCCATAGCAAAGATACCCTATAAAGGCAGAAGATAAATTTGATGCTTCTCTGAAATCGCGAGTAATTGTAGGTGATGTAAAATCATGAAATGACTCTCCAGAACACATAGTTTATGAAAATGTCTCTATTTCCTGGAGTGGCGTTCCCCTTTAAGCCACAAAAGCAAAAGATTTTGCCAGTAAAATACACTACTTTGCTAGAAAACTGTTTCAACTCCCAAAAAGCTGTTTTAAATAAGTTACTAATTTCAAATTTACTTGTGTGACAAATGTGTGATAACATCTTGTGCTGTGTTTCAATTTCGAATTCCCTTGAACAGTTTGAAATTTGAAGTTATGACTTACAGGATTATCAATGCTCCAGAGAAAAATCTATATAAATTTAATTGTGACCACTTTCTCATTTACTGACTACACACACTTTGACAAAGTACAAGAGGTGAGATCAATAGTTCAACGTTGGATAAAAAAAAAATTCTTTTACTTTGGGGTGGAGGGTTTCATGAGCCATTTTAGTTCTCATCCGACAAACGATTTTACTTTTAATGGGTCTTTCTACAAATATTTCTAAAAAAATGACATCAAAAACTACATACTGAAATTGATTGTGCTGTCTGAAACATTTTCAATTTTGGCAAATTCAGTTAGAAAGATGGTGGGGGTGGGGGTGGGGGTGGGGGTGGTCTGCAGTCTAACTAAAAGAATTTTTTTTATCCTACAGTGAACTATTTATCTCATCCCTAAGTAAGTCGTTAAATAAAATAAACATAAAAAAAACTGACATGTGCTACAGATTCACAAACTAACAAATAGATAAAATAAGCCAAATTTAAGTGAACCCTACTCCATAATAAAAAAAAAACACATTAAGTACGGTATATATGTATTGAGAACACCTCACCGTTCAGAGCGTACAATTGGAGTCAACTGATCACAACTAATCAGGCACAACGTGGGTTTAATTTCGCAAATGTCAATTAAAGAAATGAACTATGGAAATAATAGTTGCTAATTAACTCCACATCAAATCTAATTTAAGAGAAATGCACGTGTTTTTTACAAGGTTAATTGTGTACCCTATAATGTTATCAACATTCAGAGATACATGTATCATTTATATAGTAACATAATAATAATAATGTTGGTTTTTATTTAGTGCTTTTCCATTTTGTGCTCAAAATGTTTTATAAATATTACCCCTGGTATGGATCTATATCAACACAGCAGCCCTTTATACTTCCTCAACTCCCTGGGGAGCATACAATCTACTGCAGCCTTTATAAGCACATAGGATTAAAGCATTCACATTGCAACCTCTATCCTACCAGGTACAAAATTATACAGTTGGGTTAACTGATGCACAATCATGGTTCAAATCTTGCCCAAGGACTTTAGCCATTCAGAAACAAACAGCAGCGACAGGGCTCGAACCTGCAACCTTCAGATTCCCAGCTGGCCACGCTAACCATTCACCCATCATGACTCCACTTACGTGTGGTTGTTATGAAAAATATAGGGACATATTTACAAGTGCAGACTTTTTTCATAAAAGCAGTGTTATGAAACTGGACGTTCTATGTGAATGTTAAATTTATAATATTGTATGGAACCTATCCAGGAATGTATATCTTGTAATATGAGAAAGTTAATATGTAACATATAGTTTTAGACGCATTCTGAGATAATCATTGTTGATAAAATAAGAAGTATTATGAAACTGGACACATATTCAGAAATCCATGTTTTTCATGTTATGTATGACAAAATTGAAAGTATGTTCACATATCATTGGTCTTTTGATGTCCATGTATAGTGTTTATTGAAAGTATGTACACATGCCAGAAATACATGTTTCTTCATGTGGAGGACATGTATGATAGAATGCAAGAAATGTTGAAGTTTCTTATAAACATTAAAAGTAGCATTTTCAAACTGGGAAGCTGGTCATATATACAGAAATGCACCTATTTCATGTGCATGTTATGTATGATACAATGCAAGTATGTGCACATACCCAGAAATGCATATACTTTATGTGAGTGTTATGTATGATACTATGCAAGTATGTGCACATATCCACATATGTAGATGTTTTTCATAAAAATTAAATATTCAGAAATGCATGTGTTTCATGTGGATATCATGTATGATAAAATAAAGGGAACCAAACAACTTTTTTTTATTAGGCCTAATGCTAACCGTCATTCAATTCAATCTATATCCTACACACACTTACTGATAATAAGTATCTCATTTTCATCAAATATACATGTAGGTGTTAATCTATCTCATCAGTAAATCCCACAAACTAGAAATGACACTTGCACCTACCAGGGTCATCATTTGCATATTTCAGTACATTATCAATAATCAGTACTGTACTTCAAGACTCTTCAAACAAAGGGTAAGACAGTGACTATTTTTAGAAATTAATTTTTCATGGGTTGACCTACAATCTAGCTATTGTGGCAGTGTTAAATCCACAATAGATACCGACAATACCCTCAAAACTGGAAAGTGAAGACACAGTTGCGTTTTTGCGATGGCCACTTTACATAAATTTATGAGCTGATGTTCTTTACAAGTACGTTATTCTACCATTCTATATTCTGTACGAGTATATTCTATCCATGTACACTCTCTACGAGTATGATATCCTACCCTCTCTATGTACAAGTACGATATTCTATCCGAATATCCGTGTATACTCTCTACGAGTATATTCTTCTATCCATGTATACTCTCTACGAATATATATTCTATCCGTATATACTCTCTATGAGTATATAGTCTATCTGTTTATACTCTCTACAAGTATATTCTATCCATGTACACTCTCTGAGTATGATATCCTACCCTCTCTATGTACAAGTACGATATTCTATCCGAATATCCATGTATACTCTCTACGAGTATATTCTATCCATGTATACTCTCTACGAATATATATTCTATCTATGTATACTCTCTACGAATATATATTCTATCCGTGTATACTCTCTACGAGTATATTATATCCATGTATACTCTCTATGAGTATATATTCTGAGTATATACTCTCTACAAGTATATTATATCCATGTATACTCTCTACGAGTATATAGCCTATCCGTGTATACTCTCTACAAGTATCCATGTATACTCTCTTTGAATATATATAGTCTATCTGTGTATACTCTCTATGGGTATATTCTATCTGTGTATACTCTCTACAAGTATGATATGCATTCATGTACCAATTCAATATTGTAACGACACAGGATATGTATTGCAGTAAACACCTATACAGGAAATATGCCCTTTACAGTTTATGTAATATGGAAAATATGCATGTGCTCATATCGAGAAATTCATGTACACTGTATTTATTGATTCTGTGCTCTTACTGCCACATGGTGGTGTGAAACACTTTTAATATACGGTTCATTTTGATTCATTTATGAACAATTTATGTGTTACCCATATTGTTAATGATTGTAACACTAGTATAATTACATAAGTTTTCCAATCAGTGGTAACCCTGTAATACAATGGACTTCATATGTATAATGTGGACCAAAGTACATTGTACTTTTTTGAGTTTCACATAATTCATTTCACAAAACACAACACCATACAACAAGCCATTCCTAGTCTATTGCTATCCTTCATCAAATCTCAAGATTTCTCCAAAGATCTAGAGATCTCTCTTTACGGTTAGAGATGATTTGGTACCACATTGGCATCCTGACTTACTAAGCCATAACTGACTTTTGCATTACCAACAGCTATACTGGATTCAATGCTATTCTTGTACCCTCCCATCATCCCACTCCTACCTCTCCCTACAACCAATGTAACACCAACTATTCATAAATCAATACTCTCCTGACAGCCCCCTCAATCCCACCGTCACCCCTCCCAATAATCACAAATATTAACAAGTTTGCACTGATTTGATACAATCCAAATAACACCCCTCTCCCCCTCAATTCAACCCAACCCCTCCCCCACCATTCTTGCAAACCAGAGCACAATTTTTCTGCTGATGCAACGAAAAATCTTCTGCACAGGGATGCCATTGCCATAAACAGGCTTGCGGTTTTACAACGATACAAACACAAATAACTTTGATTCAACTCTATACCCTCATCCCATCTAGCATCCCTCCTCACAAATGCTATTGAAATAACACTGCATGTACATGTACATGGATTCAACACCATCCAGGCTGAGGGGCCAAGTTGTACAATCCATCCACCTAATCCAACCCCAAGGGGGCTACTCCCCTTATCAGACTATATGTGCTGCCCTTTGGGGTACGTATTCTTGCCCTTTGGTCTAAAATGGGTCTGGATTTTTGTTAAAGAGTCTAAAAATGAGGCCCACTCTACAATATTTTCAATTTTGATCAGTCTAAAATTTGCGCCATTTTCCTTTACCAAATCATAACTGTGCTATTAATTACTCCCAAGATGTTACTTCCTGAGGGAAAAATACAAGCGAAATAACTACATTTTCTTATCCACCATATCCTTATTATAAGAAACAAATATTTTGGTCTAGAATTACATCTTCTAATATCCTGTAATGGTCTAAAATGGGGTATTAGTTTTTGGTCAAAATGGGTCTAAAATGGGGTCTGGGGTTGGCAGTATTGGTCGCACATCCCTACCAGAGCTAACCAGTGGTACTCCCCACCCCACCCACACAGCAATACCAGGACTCCTGACATGCAGTAACACTCACACCACTTTACGAATCTCCCTAGAATAAAATGACCACAACTTTACGCGCTGGAGAATCTTTCTCCAATGTCTATGCCAGAACCAAGTTTGCATGACTCTGTCAGTATTTCTGGTTGCACGTACATTTTAGTATACTGTACAGCCCTTGCGGTTTTCTATGCTATCCACGTATCTAGCTCACACGAGGTGACCGCCGCATGCTTTCATTTATTTGAATTGTGTGAACAGCTGGGTTGAAAGCTCGCAATTCTTCAAAAATTTCTCAAATTTAAAGCGTGCAAACATGGCAAAGGTCATTTCATTGGAAACGTAAGTGGAAGACTGAACTTTTTGCAAAGCAATGCAGTGATATCAAACTCGGCACGAACATATAAACAAAGTTTCAAGCCAGCGAGAAACAACATAGGTGTTACATTTTGTAAAATATTTTAACTTTGGGTGAAAAGAGGTGATCATAGATACATTCCTGACTATTTACCATAAGAATGTACCGGTCACCACAGAAGCAATAGTACAATAACAAACAAAAACAAAACCCACCTGTAAAAACATTTGAAAAGGACGCTCTGTGCCGTCAAAGGGTAAGTACCATTTGCGATGATCGAAATATTTTCCTAAGCGATTTGATAACTGCATTAAATGCACATGCAGTGCAGTTTAAAACATTTTCAAATGATTTGTAGGTACATTCAGACCGTTTGAAATGGTGAATTTCTTTACATGACAGTGTAGCGATATCGGAGTGTGAATTTGCGACCTGTCGTAGAAACATTCTTTCAATATGGCCGCTTTTAGGCCTTTGCATGCATTCCACTTTCAGTTGTGTGATGGAGCATAAGGAAACTTGGATCTTAAAAATTGACATGGTTTGAAGCGTTCAAATGCCGTGAAAATAACCTAATTTTCATTACTGTAATTTGAGACAATTTTCCCAACTTTGTATTATAACAGTGACGACTTTGATTTAATACTGAACTAATTTTTATGCACGAGTAAGCGCTTTATTTATGCGAATTAACTTATATTTAACTCCGTGTTCCCTTTTCAATTTCACATCCCTGAGGCCCTGAGCAATCTTCGTAGAAATGAAAGCTTCATTGCGTGACCCCACATTAGCGATATTGAAAATATTTCTCGCTTGTCTGATATCATTTGTGAACGATACATAAAATAACTCTGTGTCATTACATTATGTATTTTCAGATTAAAGATATCCCTCCGGTCACAGTAAGTAACATTCTGTTTGGTATTTCGATTCAATTCACCCATTCGTTTATTCGTCTTGTGTTTGTTTTCCTTTCAGAAACTTGTTTTGTTTCTCAATATTTTCCTGTTTCCATGGCGATGATTGATTGTTTAAGTTATATATAGTTACTAGATAGCTTGTTGGCAATTAAAGAGATGATACTGAGATGAATTTCTTCATCACTCAATTAATCAGTCATTCTCTTCAGTCAGTCAGTCAGTCAGTCAGTCAGTCAGTCAGTCAGTCAGTCAGTCAGTCAGTCAGTCAGTCAGTCAGTCAGACAGTCACTCAGTCAGTCAGTCAGTCAGTCAGTCAGTCAGTCAGTCAGTCAGTCAGTCAGTCAGTCAGTCAGTCAGTCCGTCAGTCAGTCAGTCAGTCAATCAATCAGTCAGCCAGTCAGTCAGTCAGTCAGTCAGTCTTATTGATTATACAACTGACATTATAGTTAGTTAGTTAGTTAGTTAGTTAGTTAGTTAGTTAGTTAGTTGGTTGGTTGGTTGGTTGGTTGGTTGGTTGGTTGGTTGGTTGGTTGGTCGGTCGGTCGGTCGGTCGGTCGGTCGGTCGGCTGACTGGCTGACTGGCTGCTGGTTGGCTGTCTGGTTGGCTTGCTGGTCGGTTGGTCACTTGGTTGTCCAGTCATTTACATTAATTGTAACCATCAGTAAGAGCACAAAAATAAGTCAGTTATGCTGGGTTTGACCAATTGACTAGTTTAGAAATTGGGTATTTCACCACAAGGTTGTCCGTTAACTCTGTTATATTCCTCAATATTATATATATATATATATATATATATATATATATATATATATATATATATATATATATATATATATATATATATATATATATATATATATATATATATATATATAAGCTTATAACATTATTATATTATTCAGAAATAGACACAATAGACACATATATAGGCAATACATATTATAAGTATATTCTATGTACATACGCTGACTATTTATATTCAAATTGAAATCATTGTGTTTTTGTCAATTTTCAAAATAAATGACGGGCAATGGTGTGTGTAACCAGCCAAACTTTTAGCAGAAAATATATCGAATGCTCTCAGACTGAATGGCTCCAAATGCCAATCTTACTTCTAAAATATATAGCTGGCATTTAGATTTTCTCTTTTGTTCAATTGTAATCTGCAAAATGGTAGTGCATAAAACGTAAATGCATCATGAAATGATCTATATGAAAGTTTGTTATCGAAGGCCCACGTTGAATTAAGATTAACATTTCGGGTGATAAAAAGGGTTGTCTGCAGATTTGGCGGTGCTATTGAAAAAAGTTCGTCCTGAGCAACAGAGGGAACCTATGTAATCCTTACGACTCCA
>NC_135568.1:6743078-6758078 GCF_964340395.1 Glandiceps talaboti
TTTAAGTTAATACAATTATAGACAGAAAAAACGGAGACGTGATTTACATGTTATTTATGACAAAATTAGTCAATGGTGTTGTATCATTTCCTCGTAGGCATAATTTAATACCCAAAATGACTCTACATACACGAAGATCAGAGTGATGAATATATTAGATAAAAATCTCATATACTAAATTACTTTGGCCTACTTTTATGTCCTCGGTATGTCCACAAGTACGCCATAAAATTACATATACATTATTCCAACGTTATCCTCTCTCTAATGACAGATATTTGGTAGAGATTTTTATCCTAAATAAGGCTTTGATAAATGCTTGAGTGGGCGATGAGCAAAATCATTTAATAACAAGACACAAGTCATTGCCATGTCAGCTACGAAACGCTACGGTAAAAGCTAGTTGAAGTAAACAGCGATGATCCGTACTAAATTAACCACTTTCCCGCCTAAATTACTGTAAACACAAATTTTCGTGTTTTTTGTAAATTTTTGATATAATTCTAATTCATTTTTTATCTAAATCAAGGATAAAGCAAATATTCACAAATGTATATCAAAATTGTTTAATTAAAATCGCAAGATTTGATATCTCATTAAATAAATCCATTGCCATGACTACGTTTTCGCATGACTTTTGAAACAGATGTAATTAAAGTTTAATATTTTTTCATCTTACTCAAAGATGAGCTGATTATTATCAAATCTATAATAAAATTATTGACTTATAATGGCAAAATATACCATAAAATAAATCTGTCACCATGGTTACGTTTTCGCATGACTGTCGTAGTACTACTATAGTTCGGCGGTTCAAGCATTTTTTATATGATTACGTAATCACTCAAGTCCCACATGTACTATAGACAATGACTCGTAGGGCATAACAGAATACAAGGAAATTAATAATCTATTTATATCGAAGGATTTGGTAAAAATGTATCAATTTTGTATATTTTCAGAATTTCAGTATCCAGAGTCGACAGCTACGTGAAGTAGTTTGTTATTGTAAAATTAAGAAAGGTGCGAGTTATAAAGTGTGGGAAAGGACTCTCACCTTGTCTAGTATTAAAGCTAGTATCGAGTCGTTGTCGTAAAGGAGGGGATATTAGGCTGTAGGTCTTCCGTGGGAAATACGGTTTAATCTCTTTCCTTGTACAAGTAGTATTAACAGTATTAGCTTTGACCGAATCGTTCCCTGTATCAATCAGTCTGCCTGCCTGCGTCTCTCTCTCTCTCTCTCTCTCTCTCTCTCTCTCTCTCTCTCTCTCTCTCTCTCTCTCTCTCTCTCTCTCTCTCTCTCTCTCTCTCTCTCTCTCTCTCTCTCTCTCTCTCTCTCGGCAATGCCTCATTCAATATTTCATTTAATTCCAAATGGCGTTGACAACCTAACGAAAATCTTTATCATTGTTATTTATCCTTATGAATCATTTTGTTTAAAATCGAAATTGTGAGCTGAAATTGTCGGCTTTACTCTCACTTTTATAGAATCACTTATGGTTGGATTCTAAAGGCCATTATAAACATGAATTGCAAATTCTATTTACACAGTACGTCTCTCATCCATACAAAGGGTTAATAGTGGTAATTAGGAGTACGATTAAATTGAGAGTCTCCGTACTATCTGTGTCAAACCTATCTAATCAAACATAATCGATTCTACGATACTAATCAAATCGATGTATCGTTCCCATGGTTTTATTAGTTTCCATGGTTTTTAGTTTCCATGACAATGTAACCATACTTTATATGGCTTTAATATTATGGGATAACGAGTGTTTTAACAGGGTTAAAGGCCCTTGTCGGATTAGGTTTAGATGTTTAAATGCTTAATCTGCAAGGGGTTGGCATGACGACAATAAAATATACATTTAATGTCATGCAATGAGAGCTACGCCAAAAATTACCAACAGGCGAATAAAAATGTACGCACAATACCAGTATCCAAAAGTGAATATAAATTATAAATCTAACTGGCCATGGTTAGCAAGAAGACTGTAAACACATAATGTAGTGTCGCTGACTTTGAACTTAACCTCAGTGATGGGGAAACTGATAGCTGTGATTTTAAAAGCTTGTTCACGTCACAGAACGTGAGATATTGGTGATCGTATATAGCAATATTGATCTGAAAGTCGAGCGATGTCAAGGACCCACGAGGTGTTAGTCACTGATAGACTGGTATTGAGTTACAACCATCTCCACGTGAGCTGTCACTATTTTTTTCTAGCTTCTGTCAAACAACAAGGCTTCGTCAAGATGGTGGTTAAAGTCGAACTAATAAAGTTTGGTACAACATTCTCGAAAGCCAAACCACATATTTTTGCCGGCGCAACGAAATGTGAATATGTGCTCTGGCGAATACGGTTTTGGACGGTGCCGGGCCCGTGGTTTCAAGTTGACGACGATGTGTATACAAGGGTGTGATCAGTGGATCAGGGGATTGATTGATTGGATGGATGGATGGATGGATGGATGGATGGATGAATGATTGCTTTTGATTGTGTGTGACTATTTTTCCATAGGTAGGGGTTATCTAAAATGTATTTTCTAGAACTCTGGAGTTTGGTTCTAAAAGTGGAGAAGGAAAGAAACGAAATTAGTGACGTCACCCAGCGAGCAGCTGGACGATATCGAGGCTCAGGTGGTCGATTTCTACGATTAGAAAATAATCGTACCAGAAAGTGATCTCCTGCTTACGTTTTTACTTTTCTCTTAAGAAATCGCATCGTTGCCTACTTCTCTGACTCTTCTGTCGTCAAGACTACTGCCTCCGACCCTTGATTGACAGAAGGAGAACGTGAATGATTGCTAGAAGAGATACAGCCCATCGAGATAATGGAACTCAGTCAGAGTAACGTTACAACAAAGTGAGACATCACATCGTACACATCGCTGCCCGGAGCTTTGCTTAATACTATCCCGTCCACTCTAATGTACAACAGTTTTAACTCGACCTGCGGCATCTCCATAGTGTATTTTTCACTGTGACAACTATATAGCAGCTAATTATCTCTAAATCAAGTTTAAAAAGTGCTCCCGGATCTGTTTTTCAGGATTGTCTGAACAATTTAACCCTTGCAATTCAGCTACACGTGAGACAATGTGATGGTCTATTTTGTACGGATGCTAGTTTTCGCCGCCAATTTATTTCAACCACAATTTCGATATAAATTCGGTGAAAATGATGAACGCTTTGATCGCGATCTAAAATAAATTTAAGCTGTTCAATTTTTTTCATAAAATACAAAAAATTGTGTTCCTAGCCAAAAATTTTGGCGGTCAAACGTTCAACACGTTTTTGGTGTGTTTTTTATACATTATCCCGCTCATTTTAACCCAAGATTTTACCATCACTTCACTTAAAATAATGATATCTTTGATCGCAATCTAAAATGAATCCAAGCTGTTCATTTTAAAACTAAAATACAAACATTTGTGTTCTACTAATTTTGGCGGTTAAGTGCTCAGTACTATAAAAGGTTACAAATGTCGTCTTGCTTTTAGTCTTTTCCACTCTCGAGTAGGTGACTTTCTAATCCCTGCTCTCACTGTTGGCTATTTTACGTAAAGAAAATCCCCTGGTTATACCAACCTATATTTGCTATTTTCTCAAGTACGTTTTTCTTTTCAAAGCGGTTGTCATTTCAAACAGCCAGCGACCTGGTGTTATTGCACTTTCAACTGCAGTAAGTCCCTGAAATTATTTCCGATAGAACGCTAATCTCAGCAATTCTCGTGATTTATGTTTCTATCTGGAGCCCTCTTTTAATACAAAATCAACACACGGGACTTTGGAAAATGCTCGTCTAAAAATGATACTTGTTTTCGTGAAAAGCAGGAGTGCTGGTGGTCGCCGCCCTTGAAATTCTTTCGCCTGCACTACCTTTAGTGCAGTAGTCGCTGTACTTACGGTACAGTACTTGTGCATACATACTGTTTACGCACTTTTGTATTTGCACTTTCTTAAGACCTCCTTTTAGTCGAACCCACACAGCTCAAGTTTCGGCTAAAAACCGGATAGAGAGGGATTTTCTGACCCAAAAAGTATTACAGGTTATGCAACTGTAACTGTTACTGGCTTTCGCGATTAGGAAAGGGTCTTCAGCGCACCAGTTTTTAAAGCTATTTTAAAAATCCGAAACTTTATCCACTAAATGTTTATTGGAGTGTTCTTGGTCTCCAGTGTTTCAAGATACCGTGAGATGGTACTTCATTCACGGACATCTGACCTCAATGTACACATGAATATAATGTAGTTTGTGTAAGTGTGCCTAAGCTTACACACTTTAAAATGACTTATCGCCGGAATTTTCTAAAATGTCGGTGCCCGGTGTCGGTGTCCCTAGGCTAAGAAAATTAACGCGAGATTTAAAATGTGTCCGAATAACGGGTCTGAAAATAAACAACTCTTAACAGCGTCTTGTAAATCCTTTCACTGAATATTTCCCGCCAAGAGAGATCAAAGCTTTGCCACTTTTTGACGATTTCCAGTAATTTCTGGTTCCTATTAATAATTAAAAACTTGACCTGCCCTCAGACTTTGTTCTTACTAGAATTTTATCAAAGTTATACCATAATTGGTGAGAGTTTGTGAAAAAATGTTATTTTTTTAAAAGTTGACGATAGAAAATTCGAGATATCCCAAATTATTCTCCTGTCGTGACTTCAACCGTACATCTTGACGCTCACTAAATTGAAATTAACTTAAATTCTTTGAGTAAATTTTGGATAATTTGTCATCGGAGATCCCACGTTATCTTCTATTGGGATGTAACGTGCACCGTGTTCTGTTACCGAGTACCATGATTACTTTCTGAGATTGAAAGTTTTGTCTTCGGTTTCCGTTCCATTTAAACAGCACAGATAAAAAAAGCAAACACGTTAATAGAAATGTGTGTGTCAAAGAACGATTGGTAAATGGCTGGGTAAAGTTCACGACTTGTCCCCGCCCCGGTAGTTAAGTTTACCTTCTGTTTTGATCTGTGTTGCTTTTGAATGACTCATTGCGCCGCACCGTAGTGACCAACTTGGGCGTATTCCAACATTTTTTGGAGTACACACTGTAAGTGATACACATATTGTGATGAGCGACGAGTAATGACTCTCTCGGTTGGAAATTGACAGAAGTTGAACTTACGTAATCAGTAAGAGGAATTTTAGATTCTCACCTTACAGGGCCACACAAACAAATAGTCGTGTTTCATTTCTGAATTGATACAGTAGAGATTAATTAATATAATATCAATGAATCTAGAAATCTCTTGATAATCTCATGTCTCCATTTCCAACATTGACAGCTCTAGTCGAACATCGAGAAAGTCGATGACTAACACGGTGGTTGTACGATCTGTAGACGGGGAGAATGTTTGTAATTCCTCAGGTCGAAGAACTAACCCGCTCGTGAGCATCAAATACTTGCCCGGCACCGCTTGGCCAATTGAAATTGGCAAGCATTAGTTATATTTGGTCGTTACTTTAAAATGCAACGTGTCACTTAACGACATTTTTCATAGACGAGATACAGGGACTATTGGAGATTCGTAGACAGTATCATTTCACAGGCATATTTACTCATGAGAAACATAATCAAAAATCGATATGGCCTTTGAACCTTTCGATAATTTTAATATTACTTTTTTTTAAATGCCTATTCATTCTGCTTGATAAATAATCATAATTTCAGGATAGGAAACCTGAATGAATTTTAGTTACATTAACCTTTCCACAAGACTTCCCATCATATCACAAATTTGAGATGGTCCATCAAACGAATACCTTTTATTTGTGGGCTCAAATTTCAAATAACACCGACTCTTCGTTTCACAACATGGTATCTACTTTGTCCGATAAATAAAGAGTGGACTTCAGTAGTTCGAATTTCCAACCCTGCGATTTGACATTTAGACAAAATTGAATAGTTCCCTATCCTCCAACCGCCTGCTTTTATTTTGGCGCGCTCTAACTTTCTTTGGAGGACCCACTGTTGTGCTAAAGTGTGTTGAAACTGAATAAGATTACAGTACTGTTTGTTTAGTTCCTCTGTCCACCGTGCTTCTTAAATGCCCTGTTTATTCAATTTGTTTGTGCATACTTTTACCTGTACAGAGGCTCTGTACAAAAGAGAGCCAATCACAGACATATAGTCTGATCTAGCGGTCTGGTCGAACAATACAAATCACCCTTCCAGTATGGGTAATAAAGAGTATTGACTTTAGACAATAAGTAATGATGATTGACAGGCGTTTGATAAAAAAGATGAACTCTGAGTATCACTTTCATATCTTGTTGATGGTAACCGGATAACTGGTAGCCACAGGGTGGCTAGAGAAGGAAGACAAGGCGTGTCACTGCAGAAAACGTGTTCATGATCCAAGGCAAAGTTCCTGTCCTTTGTGTAAGCTCTCTCCAAGTGAATCGCACTAATTGCACTGGATTGTGGTTGGAGAGCGGAAATGCTTAGACCTAGAGTCGTACACTTTAGTTCGCCAAGGCTAGTACACTCATACTAATATTCTCCTTCGAGCTGTTCTTCCATCAAGTACTAGGTCCGAGGAGGGAAGTGGAAACAGGACGCTCTCCATGAACGTCCTTCACTTGTTTATGTGTTAACTTTGTAGACGGGAAAGTCACCCCATGATCCTAATAGTGCATGGGAAACTCACCCCATGATATTAAACACTGTCTAATGTGAATAACTATTAGTAACTATTAGTAACATTCCAGGAGTACTTCCTTACCTAAATAAGATTCCATACTGTTCATGTGTTTGATTAGTTATCTATCTATTTGTATCTATATTTCTTTGTTCATTACTTTGTTCATAGTTTGCAATGTTTGATGGTTGGTTGGCTGGTTCGAACTTCTTTAAATTCATGTTGTTCACTTTTGCAAATGCACTTATTTGACAAATTATTGAAATTATATATAAATATTTTATTTTTGTCTGATTTAACGAACATTAATCTGGTTAGGATTACTAATAATTCTTTCCGATTTCTTTGTGTTTATTTTGGTAGGTTTTTGTTTGTTCGAGAATCTGCTCTGTTTATATGTTTATTTTGTTTTGATTTAGTTAGATGGTATTTTGTTTTCTTCTGGAGAATGTTGGTTGACATTATTTCTTAACTCGTATTACTTTGATTTTGCTACGATTCTTCATTTAGTTTTGTTTTTTGGGGGGTTTCTTTTCATTATAATCTAAAATCATTCGTAGATTTTCATACATTTTTTTCATCATAGATTAAACAAACATTTTCATTTCTTGAACGAGTTTCATATTTTGCATCTGTTATAAACAATTCATCTAAATATATATATATATATATATATATATATGAATATAGTACTAATTAGATGAATATATTCATACGTTTAGGCCGCTTTATTGAAAAGCATGCGTCCTGGTTTTTTTAACAGTTCGGAAGACACGAATTCGCACATCAGAGCACGTATATTCAGTTGAAGCAAGAAATGTATAACACCTCAAGGCAGATACGTTTCGGACTGTGCCGTAAAAAGGACAGTAGTTTACGACGTTGGAATATCCTGCCGTAAAGAGGCTAGTGATTTACGACATTTGAATATCCTCCCTGTCAGTAAAACGATAGGGTAAATGCATTAATACCACACAGAGATTAATACAGATCTAATGACCCTTCAAAATATTCGACAAGTGGTCCTTACAGTCCCATGCTACGTTTTGACCCTAATTTCTGTAATATGACAACCCGAGCTCACATCCACAGTTGTTCCTAAGGTTCTGTGTCGATGCACAGGGCCAAGGGGATGTCAAAATAAAGAACGTTTTTGTTGAACTGCACAAATATGCACTATTTAATTATTCCACGCGATTTTTTAAAAAAAATTTTTCAAGTTTTACTTTGAAGCTTCAAAACATTCAGTTCTTTTATGTGCGAGACAAGGATTCAGTTTTATTTTTTTAATGTGGTCCAAGTTATAAACCAAAATTGAGGAAAAGACACACTTTTAAAATCTTTACAAATCTCTTTAACACAAACTTGTGAGAAAATTATAAAATTATTTCCTTATGATTTAGAAAATGCGGTGTCTGAAAACAAACGTTTTGATACAAAGTTTTATTCATAGATTTCAATCTATAACGCTTTCACGTTTGACATGTGCTGAAAACAGACAGTTTCTGTATTTTTACTGTCAGCTACTTCAGGCGGGAAAGCTGAATTAGTTCTAGTGCGTTTTGTGTCGCCATCTCTTTTCTATATAATTCACAATGATGACTGTTATCCATTGTCAAATTCATTCCGCTCAGAAAAAGGGACAATTTTCATTTCAATAAAACTATTTGTTTGTAATCCGTTATTAAATTCATTTCGATCAGAAAAAAGGGCAATTTTCTTTTTCAATAAAACTATTTGTTTACCCCTAAATAGAACATTTATTGAAATCGTGTTATGGCGCCATGTTTTGACCTTTGACCTCTCGCAACACACTTTTTTATATCAATATCATAATACCTCTTTGTAAAAAAAGGTTACGTAACAGAATCGATTAGCTGTCACTAATGGACGTATTATTGAAATCATAATGAGATTTGAATCGCATTGTGCGCCCAGTGTGAACAGCAGATTTCAATAACTGTCGTCAGAACAATTTGGCGCCTTATATTTCTTTGTCGTCAAAACAAAATTGACGCCATATGTAAATTTTGGCCTTGGCTTTTATGTAAGCTAACACAAAAAGAGTCAAGCACTTTGACGTTTATATGTTTGGATATATTGTACCACCATTTCGAAATAACATGACTTTTTGGAATAATTTTGACATTTGACGAAAACAATTTCCCGATATTTGATATTGCAACATTTTGAATTTTATCTGTTTCGAATAAAATACTTGAACTAAAACTTCTTAATATCTTCATTTGTTTATATTCTGAAAATTTGGCAAAAAAAAATTAATGTACAAGATCACTTTGAGTCATGTTCAAAATTCCCACTTTCAAATTTGCAAATCGAAATTATGGTAATTGTATAAGTTAAATATATACCACCCCTACCAGGTTTAACGAAGAAGGAAAGTTAAAGTCGCACAGTACAGAGGCAACATTCCATGCTTGTTAATGTTGCCTGTGCGACAAAGTAAAACTCTGGTATAAACCTATCTATCTCCTACCTACAAAGTTTATATGATACAAGGCATAAAAAAATCTTCCAAATTTATTTCCTCTATTTAAAACGTTTCTAAAATCTAGCGCACAAAATTATCAAGCCAGTGTACCTTACAGCTTTTCATGTGCAAATGTTATGATAACAGACAAAAATTGTTTCTTTCACACTATTGTGTTTGTTGTATAAATCTCTCTTTTCACCATCTGTTCACACTGATAGCAGAATGACAAGTGGATTAACCATTGAATTAGAATCAGAAATGAAAAGAGGGGGAAACGTCTCTCCTCACGGGTATTAACAAGTGAAAACTCAACAGACCCTACATTTTTATTGTGTTACTATGCTACTGTGTGGCAGCTATTCAGGGATTGATTGGGTCAACTTATTTGTCAATATGTTTACTCCATTAAATGTACAACGTATACAACTATGTTCGTTTTTTTTTAAATTCTCTCCTACTCGCCTCTTGCATGTGATCTGATGTAACGTGTTGTGTTATGGTTTAGCCTGGGATTATTGTACTAGTTTAGTCTAGCATAGATTTGTCTGGTCTTGTCTAGATTAGTAAGAAGCTAAATGACTGATTACATAAGCTGGTCTCGTCTACTGATGTAGTCAATACTTTATCGCGAATACTCAGCTCTAGTTTGTCTTGTCTAGTTTTGTTTATAGCTCTTGTCTCGTCGAATCGCATTTAGGCTAGTAAAAACTAGTCTATTTTGCTCTATGCTAGTATATTTATGTCTATTTTTTGTCTGGTCTAGTCACGTCTACCTGGTACAGACTGATCACAGACAGCTGCAGTGGATGGGAAATCCCTTACACTGTCTATGGTCTAGGCTAGTCTAGTTTAGTCTAGTCTAGTCTACTCTAGTCTAGTTTAATACAGTCTAGTCTATTCTAGTCTAGTTTAGTCTAGTTTAGTGTAGTCTAGTCTACTCTAGTCTAGTCTTTTCTAGTCGACGTTTACTCTAGTCTAGTCTAGTCAAGACAAGTCTAAGTTCAGTCTAGTGTAGTGCAGTCTGTATTCTATTCTACTCTAGTCTAGTTAGTCTAGTCTAGTCTATGTCCAGTATACTCTACTCTACTCGAGTCTAATAATCTAGTCTAATATAGACTAATCTTGTCTAATCTAGTCTAGTCTTATCTAGTCTAATCCAGTCCCGTCTATTCTACTCAGTTCTGTTCAAGTTAAGCCAACCAAGGTACATACACTGCAGACTTTCGTCTTTTCACACGTTTAACTGCCTTCATGAAAAAGTGTCTACCTCATCGTTTCGAATTATCAGATTCTAGCGTCCATAGTTAAAAATAGTTTTCCTGCGTCATAATTAAAAACAGTGAATTGATATATAGATCTACACAGTGTATAACCCCTTTAATGTGTTTGTATCTTGATGTACTAACGATTACTTATAAAAAACAACAATATCATAGTACAAACTGTCTAAATCATTATCACGCCCACAGTTGTAAAAAAAATATTGTATGGTTTCGATTTCCTAACCTCTAGGCTACTTTTTGTTATGTCGACCCTTAATTTTATTTTATCCTCTGCTTGGTGGCCTGAGCACTTATGAAGCGTGAGAATGATATTTCGAAAGAACGCGAAAATCTTGAATTTATATAGAATAATATAATAGTGACGCTATACCCCCCCCCAAGAAAAAAGACAAAGAAGAACGGCTCTACCTATATTTTGAAAGGCATCGATTTTAAATCGGATTCATATATATATAGTTTATTTTGCGTGACCGAAGAAAATACCTAGATTTGTGTGCCTGGCCTAATGACAAGATTGTTATTTAATATAGTGTCTTCACGATAGTGCTATTTAGATTCAAATCAATAACTATCTATAAATTTTGTTTTCATAGAAACTATTTCCACTTTGCGTGACTTCTTGAAAATTCTCTACAATAGACAATATCGAATAACCGAAGAAAAGTTACAACAGGTCGAAGAAGTGATTTATTTGTCCGCCTAACTCCGTGAGAAGATGCGATGGAAGATAGCAAACTCATCTGCGCATGTGTAGAAGCGGTTGCGATACCTGTGCAATATATTTGTAGTTTGTTTAAATAACTTGACATAACTTGGGTCACAAAAAGGAACTCAAATATGTTAAATTAGTTACGAAAAAACTAAATATTTACTATAATATAGTAGGGAGTGACACCCCAGTCATTCCACCCCCTGCGAAGACACATGGGTACTTTAATATCAACTAAATTAAAAAATATTGTTTTGTATATTATCATAACATTAGAGGACTTTTGTGTATATCAATGTATCCTTTAAAAAAACAAAGTAGTTTTCATATGTGGTATTCTACAAAAGTTGCATTTTTTGGAGGATATGGACAATATAATCACTTTAAAGAATTGAACGCTTTTTGCAACAACTCACCTTTCATAGCGGCTGCAAGCGAGGCTGTAAAGTTCTTTTTTTTAAACCGAGGAAATTTCAATAACATACACGTCATAGGAATGGGTATTATCTGGCATATAAACACCCTGCGGGGAGTTGTTTATAGATATTTTCTCTGACCTCATTATTTCAACACATAGGGCTAATATCTTAAACTCGTACCAAATTTCGTTTGGTGTATCATAACTTAATCTGCCTCTGTGCCTATGTTATACTTCCGTCAGTGTCTAGACTAGACTACGATGTGTAAATGTCACGTGTTCGATTTCACATGCCTGTCGTACAGACCATGCTGCGATTGACATGTAACATCTCCGATGCGTTAATTTGCTTTTTAAACACAGCTCGAGTTCACCACATGTCTCAAATCTTAAAATAAACACACTAGGACGATGTGATTTGTTCGTAATGGCCTTTAAATTCCCACCAATTTCTTGGACCACAGTCAGATATATTTCTTTCACAGGTTGCCTCACGGCGTTATTTTCATTCTACAGCTATTGATCGAAATTCATTTCCGCTTGATCAGGTAACGAAGAAAAAGCCCACCGCGTCGTAATATCATGTTGATTTCCGCTCATTGTTCATATTGAACTGTGAAATTTACATTTCTGTTCCATTTGACAGTTTTAATAACACTATTTCTTATAAAAAGCCTTATCAGTGCTCTTAATAAACACAGCACAAGTTTTCTTATGACGGAAACCCTTTTTAATACTTCTAATATTTAACTTCTAATCTCATATTCATCTTTATTTCCTCCCTCCTCCACCTCCTCATCCTGCTCCCCTCCCCCCTTCATCCTCATCTTTCTCCGCTCCTTCTTCATCTTCCGCATCTTCTCACTCTCTTAATTTCTCCATTCTTTATCATATTCTTTGTGGTTACCGCTGAATGTATTATGACTGTTTTTAAAACCCAACATTAACTTAGATGATAAATTTCTTATATACTGATTGTGCTAATTCTTGTTATTGCTGCTTCACTGTCTTCTCTCCACATCCTCTCTTTCATCATCATCATCATCATCATCATCATCATCATCATCATCATCATCATCATCATCATCATCATCATCATCATCATCATCATCATCATCATCATCATACAGCCATGAACCAATTCTCACCATCACAATTAACAGACGTCCACCTGGATACATAATGAAATGATAATCGCAATTCGGTAACCATGACTACGTGTGTCACCACCATCTCAAATTATCAATTTCACCCCCTCTCCACCCACTCCTCCCAGCAACTACAGTAAATATTTATATGTCAGATTGAGACATACATTTTCATCGAAAAATAACAAGCGATCAACAAACATAATCTTGTAATGGATTGAAAAAATGTATATCGTCTTTTTCAAACATTCCGTTCACCACGACAGCGAAACAGTCTATTCGAATACTTTTATACCTTTAACCCGTTTTGTAATTGAAATGATAATAATGTACTTCGCATATTATAAGTTTCTCACCTAAGTTTCGCCAAGGCCATTAGTCGTCGGTCACGTTTGGGTTAGTACTGAGCAATAGCTAGAGAAAGAATTATTCCATTTAGCTACGCTGTATTAGTTCTATAGATCGTTGCAATTCAATAGAATTTATTCGAAGGCAATGGAACGCCAGTAGTCTATATTTCCGATCGACTGCCCATCGCCGTTAATTGACATAGCACAAACTTGCTGATCTTTCAGTCGAAAGAATCAAGCTTATGTTCTTTTCATTCTTTTCTCCTTTATTCTTCATTTTCGTGTTTGTTTTTCTTTCCTGCTTGTGTTTTTGTGAATCCCCGTATACAAAAGTAGTCAATGTGTTATTGTGTGACGGAGTTTCCGTCACACTGAGTGACAATTATCCAGTACCTGAGGTTAAATGCCGTGCGTCCACTCCCATTGGTCCTATTCAAACATTTATGAGTGTGTTTGTCTTCGAGTGCCCATCACGGTGTAAAATCTGCTTTGCAGCGATCACTTACTTCAGGATCTCTTTACGACTGACTGATACAGCGACTTTCATACTTCAGTTTTGCTGAACCAAAGGGCCGAAATAACCGGCTTGGGGGCATGATCGAGTCGCATTCACCCAAACCAGTTCGCGATGTAAAGATTTCAATACACGAACCTGCAAGCAAAACTCGACTGGAATCATAGCCAGACTGAAATTGACAAAGACGAATGAAATGTACTACACTACTCACTGGTCATTAAAATAGACCCGGTTTGTCAGATTCACGTTCTCCTTCAGGTTATCTTTGAGGATGAGACGCCAAATTGACAAGTTTAACTATTGGCACACCAAGCCTAACAATCACTGGCGTTTTTTGTCATGAAAATCAGCAGAGAAACAGTCAGTCGAATTATTTTAACGACTGATATTGTCTAAATGGAACCATAGAAGCGTGTAACGTGGGGCCGAATTGGCTATGTCTATTTCATTTCGATTCGTTCTTTGTTTATCGATCAGTTGTAATGGTTTGTGTCCGTCTCACAGAAGTTTTGTTTTCAAAATCTCGCCAGTCTTTTTTTTTAAATCGAAGTTGAACACGGTTACCCCTACAAAATTGAAAACCCTGTCACCTAATGTATTGTATTGGTTTAAACCTAAGAACATAATACATCCATGGTTTACCACTCTCTTTACATTCTATTTAAGAAGAAACTGGACTTGTTAAAATCTCCAACGGCAAGGCTAAAGTCTATTCAAAGCGCAAGTCTACAAATAACATCTCTCGCTTTCTTTTCAATGCATGTTTTGGTTTCTCCGTTTTACCACGCAGTATACTCACTTTACACAAATAACATTTGTTTTTGTTAGAGTTGTCAATTTTGATCTGTATCTCAGCCAATATTTATGTTGATGTTTTCTCTCATTTAAATGTTTTGTGTTCTCAAGAATGAAAGAACGCCAATTAGACAAAACAGTTTGATCGCTTTGAAAACAATGTTATCAATTTTATTAGACGTCAGCTGTGAGCAATGAACAGTGTCAGTTAGTCCACCGTGCGGTTAGTCGAATGTTCGTCGACCATGCCTTGGTCGAAGAAATCAATTGTGATAAGTCGTATTAGTGGCGTGAAATAGCTTTGACTACACTGGATTTAGCTTTTGTTCCACTTTTACCTATGTCTGTTGTGTATTATACGATGAAAAGGAAAACGTTCTGCTCTAGAAGCTATGTAGTTTAATATAATTCTAATCCCCTGGTTACAGAGTACAAGTCTACGACAGACATACTTTAAGTTGAATTTGTGGTGTAACTTTGACTTCATACAGCTCACTGGATTTATAGCTTTTGTTCCACGTTTTCCTATGTCTGTTGTGTATTAAACGAATAAAACGTTCTGCTCTAGAAGCTAAAATATATGTTTTCATAAGCTCTAGATACAGAGCTTAAATCTTCTACAAAACATAC